>NC_056746.1:71736339-71768839 GCF_019279795.1 Protopterus annectens | reverse complement strand
ATTCTTTCAAACAAATGTAATATCAGTTTTAGAAGCCCAGATGATGACTACCCCACACTCAAAAAAAAAAAAAAAAAAAAAAAAATATATATATATATATATATATATATATATATATATACACACACACACACACACACATATATATATATATATATATATATATATATATATATATATATATATATATATATATATATATATATATATATATAAATGATCAAATAAATATTCCTTTGGGTGAAAGCAAAAATATCAATTTTGTAGGTCTAGATAACACTTCAGGTAGTTTTTTTTCAAATCTTCGTTTTAATTTTTTTGTTGTTTCATTAAACAAATTGTAAAATACAATACACAGTAAAAGATGATAATACATTGAAAGTAAACCATTTACAAAGTTAGATGAAGCAACTGTTCATTCTAGTAATAGACAAGTATCTTTAAAGTTCATTTTCTCAATATGAAGAGTGACATAGATGGACAGCAGAGCGAGATGAACAGACATAGGAGAAATATAACAATATTAACGTTGTTAATGTACAATGTAGCTTTTTGCACATACTCAGAATGTATTAGATAACTATACAGTGTTATAAAATACAGGAAAAACTAACAGAGAAAGAAAAAAAATAAAAAACACACAAAAAACAACCTTTATATACAACTATTTACAAATAGTGCTACAATATAATGATAGGACTCTAATTACATTTAACAAGATGTGATAATTCTCATTTTTGTATGCATCTTATATACATGTAGCCATTAGAGACATAGCGGAGTAAGACTCCGATGAGAAGGAGACTGGTGGCAATACTACTAAAGGACAATGAATATAGAAAAACATTGTTTGCTATGTTAAGATGCAGTCAGGGGTAATACTCCAGAACCTGTGGTATTTCAGGCACATATTCACATTGTTAGTGGTTAGTTTATGAGATAAGATGTACTTAGATGCCATGTTCTTAAAGTTACCCCAATCTAGTTTAGATCGATCTAACCAGCTCTATGTAATATAGAGCTTGATTAACATGAAGAGAGCAATCTGTATCCTGAGATCAGTAGAGATTATATCCACATGGCATATATGAAGTAAAGCAAATTCCCAGGAGAGAGTGGATTTGCCATAGCCCATTTTTTTTAAGTTTGATCCTTAGGGAATTCCATAAATTCTGAGCATATTTACAGTACCATAGAATGCATAAGAGGTCAGCTTTAGCTGTGGGGCAAAAACGGCAAAAGGGTGAAGTGTTAGGAAAAAAAGTTTAAACATTCTTTTGTACAGTAAGCATTATTATTAATCATTAACTGGGTAGATAATAGTTTCTTAAAAGGGGCAAAAGCGTTTGTGTGATTAATTGCTTGGGAGACATGAATGTCTGTCAGGTCAGGGTTTTTGTCTCTCCAATATTGTGCAAATGTAATAGAGGATTGGTATCTAGCTGTAGAGACTAGTTTGTAAGTGATTGAAAGCATCTTCTTTTTGATTTTTAGACTGCAATTAGTATGATTCTGCTGGTGCAGATTATGTCGTAATACAATCTGAAGTCTGGTATCCCCAGTCCTCCCTTGTTTTTTGGCAGCATTAATATGATAAGGAGATTCTAGGATTTTTAGGGAACCATATAAATTTAGTTAAGGTTCTGTTTATTTTTTTGAAAAAGTTTAGTGGGATGATAGTGTCTGTTGAATTAAACTGGAACAGTATTCTGGGTAGAACATTCATTTTTAGTATTGCTATTTTCGACAAGAAGGGGACATTCAAGTTTTTCCGTCTGGTTAAATCATTTTCTATGGATGACCATATTCTAAGGAGGTTATTTTATGATTATGGTCAAATACTATCCCTAAATATTTAAGCGTATAGTCCATCTTTATTTGGGATATGGGAAACAAAGCTTCTTTATGACTGTTCAGGTTAATTGGAAAAATAAGAGATTTTGAGGAGTTAATTTCATAGTTGGAAGTTTTCGAGAAGATTTCAATTGTACTTTGGACTTTAGTAAGATCAGTGTTGGGAAGCTGGAAATATATAACAAGGTTGTCTGCAAATGCTGAAAAGGCAAGACTGTTCCCCAGAATGTTGGGTATACAATGAAAGGTTTTTGTGTTAAGTATAAGAATAGAAGTTCAATATATATGTTAAAGAGGTATGGTGAGAGGGGACAACCCTGTCTAGTGCCATTTAGTTTTATTTTTGATGAGTATAGCTTATTGATTACTAGCGTAGTATATGAAGAGTTATATAAGATTTTAATTATATTTATAAAACTGTCTGGTAAGTCGAATTGTTGTAGAGTTAAAAATAAAAATTCCTGGTTTTCTCTCTCGAAAGCCTTTGTGGCATCTAATCCCATAAGGTATAGGGGAAGTTTGTGTTTTGCAGTAAATTGTATAGCTGCTTCTAGGGTAAGTATATTGTCCCAAGTTTGTCTTCACTTCATGAATCCTTATTGCTGTGGGGATATAAATGAATGGATGACTTGTTTAATTCTATTGGCCAGAGACGTAGCCAGAATTTTGACATCTAGATTAATAAGTTAAATAGGTCTATAATTTGATGGATTTGATTTGTCAGTATTGTGTTTATGAATAAAGATGGTTTTGAAGTTGTTAAGATATAAATCAGCAAAGCCATGTTTACAAATATGATCGAAGACTTTAAGAAGGCTGGGGACAAGTTTCAAGGCAAACTTTTTTATAAAAAATTCATGTAAACCCATTAGACCTGGTGTTTTGTTACTTTTGAGAGACTTTATTGCTTCTGTAATTTCTTCAGTTTTTAGAGGGGATTCTAGATTTTCAAACTGTTGCTTTCCAATTTTTGGGAATGCAATAGCATTAAAGAAGGAGTTATGAGACTGTGGATCCATTTTCTTCTGTGGTCCATATAGTCTATCATATATATTTTCAACGATACATGCTATATCTTTATTATTTGTGATTATTTCATTATTATGCTTAATTTGTGAAATTGTAGGTGGGTCTTATTGAGCTTTTGTGAGTCAAGGTAATAACTTAGAGGGCTGTTGAGTCTCTTCTGAGGAGTTGGCTAGGAGTTTCATTTCTCTGAATGAGAGGTTTTGAATATGTAAATGATATAAGTCTTTCTGTTGGTTGATGATTTGGTCTTCAATTTCAGGGTGGAAATTTTCTTGGAGCGATGTTTTAATTTCTTGGATTTTCTATTTAATTTTGGTCTCTTTTTCTCTAGCAAGTTTTTTAAAATACGAGGCCTTTTGGATCATCAGCTCCTGAATTTTAACTTTTGTGGCTTCCCACAGAATGTCCAGATCAATGTCTGAGGTTAATAAATCGGTATTAAGATCATCCAATATAGTGTTTATTTCGTTAACTACTACTTCCTTTTCAAGAAGATTTGGGTTTAGGGACCAGGAGTGGTAGGTGTTTTGTTTAGGATTATTGTTTAAGAGGAAAAGCTTCAGAGTTATTTTGGAATAATCTGATAGAAATCTCAGACTGTTTGAATAAATATTTTTTTGTTTAAGAGGGATTCTGAGATCAGAAATAAGTCAATCCTTGACCATGACTTATAGCATGGCAAGTAAAATGTAAATCTGTCAGCATTACTGAATTGGTTGTTTGAGAGAGCTGGGTCAACTAAGGTGAATTCTAGTGTTAGTTCATCTAAGGCGATTAAAGCTTGCTTATTTTGTTTGTTATTTTTGTTGGATCTATCATTTAGGGGGTCACTAACTATGTTCCATTCACCCCCTAGTATATAATCATGGTCTGGGAATTTTGACAATAACTTGTAGATTTGAACAATAAAGTTTTGTTGGTTTACGCAGGGGGCATATATATTTAGAAAAAGTATGGGTTTATAGGTTACGGGATTAATGCAGTTAAAATAATACCCTCTACCAACAGTATCCACACCATAGTCTACAACTCCCTCCTTAAATGATTTTTTTATCAAAATAGCTACTCCCTTTGAGTAGGTTTTTACTACCCGAGGCAATAACTTGGGTTAACCAGGGTCTCGCCCTGTCTTTGTTCCAATCATCATTTAACAGGTGTGTCTCTTGGCGAAATATGATGTTTGCCTGGGAATGGTACACTAAATGAAGGAGTAGTTTCTTTTTGTTAACATCTTGCAAACCCTTCACATTCCATGAGTCTACTTCCCACAGCATAAATACACACAACAGATGTAAAGTGTAATTAAATTTGGTCTTGCATTTGTTTTCCTCCACAATATATACAAACACACTTAGACACAAGATGTGCAACCTTAACTACCTCACGTAGTCCCCCTTAAATGCTCCTATATGTTTTAACCAAGATTAAGTCTTTTCAAACTATTGTTGTTATAGTTGCATATTGCAAAGAAATTGGTGTTTGGTATTAATCACATAGTGTATGTATCTACAACTTTACATTAAATTATAGTTTACAGACCATACTGCTGTAAAGAATGTAGACTGGCTTATAAACAGCTTCAGTCAGATACACTCGCCTATCAAAAGACTTTTCACAAGCGACCACGTCACAGAACAGGACAACACATTAAAGCCTGAGTAAATACAACATTGCAGAGCATTTTCTTGAGTTTCATGGAGAGAAAAAAAAAGTTCTCGCTTGGAAATATTCATTAAAGTGTACTTCAAACCATATTCGCTTTTGATTAGATAGCATATTATTGAGCATATGATATACTGAAGAACAGCTCCTGATAGTTAATGAATCTGATTGCTATACATTTTTGTTATCAGTTAGCTTTAAGTAAGCTAACTTAAAGTTACTGCATTTACCCTGCCTTGATGAGCAGTTGCAGGCTGCCTGTAGAAGGCAGATATCTCCGATGCTGTCAGGGAATGTGCTGCCTTGATTTCATTGCAGATTTGCTTTATTGCCTTTATTTTTCTTCCTTCTTCCCCTTTCTTCCTTTTTTTCCCTTCTCGTTTTTTATCCTTGTAAAATGAGCTGCAATGATGATTGCTGAAATGAGACTCCATTACCCAGAGAATCCTTGCATTAAGGAAGGAAATAGTGCTGTGTCACATCCTAATGCATCCCTCTGTACACAGCCAGAAAAGATGCAGGTGTGTTTCCCGGTGTGATGGAGATAATTGTTACCTCCCTTAGTGTGGAACTCTGTAGTCCTGGCATGCTAAATGGAGCTTGCACTGGCAACTTTTAACTGCAAATGGGGATTAAAACTGTAAAGAAGGCCATGAAGGCCACAACGAGATATCCAGAACTTTCCAGACCGCATTTTACAAAACAAGCCATCTAATTCAGCTTTTAGGTAACACTTTTACTTTGTCAGGTTATAAGAAGAAGAATATAGTTTAAAGCTTTTTTAAGGATTATTTAAAGCTATGGAAGTTCTCCTAATGCCTTAAGAAAGGCAGTTTTGGCTTCAGAATTATTCTTGGCTGAGCATTTTTGTTCATTACTCATAAAAACAAGGGTACTGGGGTATTTAATTTGAAATGTTATCTTTTTGTTGATGAGAAAAGCACAGTAGGGAGCTAGTTGTTGTCTTGCTTGCTTGATAGACATTGGTAAGTCCTGTGAAAAAGTTATTTTGTGCCCCTGCCACAATAAAGTACCCTTTTGTTTTGCTGTCTGGAGGATTTCATGTACATGTTGATAGTTTAAGATTTTTGCATATATCTGATGTGGAGACTTTGGATCTTGAGACCTTCATAGGGCTCTGTGGGCTCTTTCTATAACAATGTCATTGGTGGTTGGATTTTTTTCCAACAGTGTATTAAATATATTTTTAAGGGTATCCTGGAGCTGTAACTGATCAACAGATTCTGGAATCCCACGTATAAGAATATTATTCCTCCTGCTTCAAGCTTCAAGGTCTGTGATTTTTTGTTGCAATTACTCTAATATAGATTCATTATTTTTTAACTGTTTTTGGAGTTTTTCTATTTTCATTTCATTTGCTGCAGGCTTGGTTTCAGCATAATCAAGGTGAGTTACAATTTGTTCTAAAGTATATCCAAACTTAGTCATTTGTTCAGAAAAGTTTTGGATAGCAGATTGTAAAGGCATTAAAGCAGACTTTAGTTCATCCATAGGTTAGACTCCTTCAGGCTTATTTTTGGCAGTGAATTTTGCTGTTGCTTCTTGCTGTTTCTAAATTAGCTGTCTTTTAGTTAAAGTTTCCTTTTCAGGAGAAAAAAATTGTGATATTTTTTTTTTGTTGTTTGTGTGTCCATTTGCTTTTGTTTGTTAGGCATCTTCAGGTAGTTTATTTGATTATTTAATTCTTGATTACTGACTGTGCTATGTTGAGTTCAGTACAGGCCTCAGGCTGCCATGAGGTTTGCAGTGACAAAGTTCAGATTTAAAATATAAAGTTTGCACAGTGCCGAACAAAGAAATAATCCCAGCTGCTTAGCCCTGGTGATTATTAGAGTATATTGTTGTCTGCTCTGGGAGGGAAATGGAGATTAACAAGGTTTGATTGCAAAGATTTAAATTGACATTTGAGGAGCTCTAGGGAGTGAGTGGTCACAGGCTGGTGGCCATCTTGGAATCCCCCACTTCATGTAGTTTTATTGGTGCTGTTAAAGACTGATTAATACACCTTTCACATCCTGTTAAGCAGAAGTCTTACCATGGGTTTCATCCCCAGGATTTCTATCTATCTATCTATCTATCTATCTATCTATCTATCTATCTATCTATCTATCTATCCTGGAAAAAAGCTGTGGTGGTTGTAATATCTAAAGACAGTAAAGACCCATCAGACCAGCTTCATATAGGCCCATATAGTATTTGATTATATGGTATTTATGTCTATAATGACTAAAAGAATGGCAACAGTGTTGCCACAATTCATACATATGGATCAATATGGCTTTGTGGAAGGGAGGAAAATATTTGACAACATTAACACAACAATGGTGATCCAGAGGGAAGCAGAATGTAAGAAGATACTGCTGTTATTTGTGGATCTACATTCAGAGAAAGCACACAACAGAGCAAACTGGGATTTTATGTGTAGGGCAATGGAAGCTTTGGCTATAATAATAAGGTTACTTAAGAGGATTTATGAGGGATTAGAAGCAAAAATCAAAGTGAGAGGGTTCCTCTCTAAGTTGTGTCTGAACAGAGGAACTAGACGGGGTGTCCTCTTTTCCCTTTATTATTTGTGTGATATTTAGAACCAGTGGCAAAAAAAAAAATATGGGACTCAGATATTCAAAGATATAATTGATATGGTAATCAGGAAAAGTTGGCTTTATTTGCAGACAGTATTATTTTGTACCTGATAAAACCAGAGAACGACATTTCAGGGCTGTGGAACATTCTGAGACAGTTTCAAGTTTTTTTTTGTATGATATAAAATTAATGAAGGTAAAACAAAGACTATAGCTGTAAACTATGTAGCCACATATGAAAAGGTTGAGCAATACCCATACTTAAGGGGACATGTTAAAATTAAGTATTTAGGAGTATGGATTAAAATATTCTGTTGTGGTAGATAAGGTTATGTGGGAAGAGACTAAACAGACAGAAGATAATACCAAATCTTCTAAACTGGAATCTTTTGACTATGGATATGGATAGCAGGATACAAGTAGTAAAAATGTTTTAGTCCCTAAAGTTTTACACATAGGGCAGGCATATTTTTGTCAACCAGCAGAGAAGTTGTGGATAGTAATTAATAAAGAGTTGAAGGATTTTATCTGGGAAGGGAAGATGCAAGAGTCAAGTGGGATAAGCTGATCCTTCCAATAGAACAAGGTGGTTTAGGATTACCTTTGAAGGGATATTTTAGAGGTACACCATTAAGGGTCTTATACCTAATGCAAGCAGAAAGATAAAATTCAAAGTAACAAGAGATGACGATGAAGCAGAAGAAATGAGGACAGAGTGGTATTTTGGAGGCAGATCCTTAAGAGGGATCTCAACAGTCATGCAGAATATTATATTCATAAAGTAGAAGAAAGTGTTTTAAGAACTAAGCCACACAGGAATTGAGAACAGAGATTCTGCCAGTAGGGATGACTACTATTAGGGATACAGACACCAGGCAAGAGGGGGCTAGAATTTCCTAGAGGAAACTGACAAAGGAACCAATGTAGTGGGAACAAATAATTAGAGAGGGAAAGGTAATAGAATGGGAAGAGTCCAAGAAGACATTTGAAGTGCAGTCTAGAGACTGTCTTCCCTGTCAGGGATTGATATTAGAGTATAGACAAAGAGAAGGGGATAGGGGAATCCTAAAGGAAAGACCTGAACTGCTATAGTTTTCAGTTGAATCTAGAACAGAAGCTGATGTTAAAAATGGGTAATTAGTAGAGCATGTAAAATAATGCGCAATAACAATAGGGATCAATCAGAGAAGGTTAGAGAAGATTGGGATAAGAGATTGCATAAGCAATTCACAAGGAAACAAAGGGATGTTGCCTGTTTTGTCCTCCTTGTTTTGTCATGCATGTAGTGAACTGGGTTCTTTAGCTTTCCCAGCAAGGATGCTTCTTTACCTCCCATCTTACCTTTCTAACTGGCCCACTTGACATGTCATTTACAGCTCTGTGCATCTATCTCATTGTTACACACAACTTCTTCATTAGAGAATAGTGTAGCATTTTCCATCTTCACCAAAATCAGTCTTTTTTTATATTATAGTCACTGCATTGAAAATATATTTCAGGTAATATGTCATAATTACCTTAAAGAACAGCATGACTTCTATCTCCCTGGAGACCACTTATCTCGCTTTATAGATCATCATTTGGATTGCCTTCACTTCTTTTCTTGCACAATTTTCTACATGGTTGCTTTTCAGAGTTTACATCATCAGTTTCATAATATAATATTTTCACCTTCCTTCTCTTTTACATCCTTCCATAATACTTTCTTATTTTGGCTGACATACCTATGAATAGCAGTCTGCTCTTTTTCATGCTGATTTCTGGTTTCCAGTTTTATTCCTGCATAGCTTTCACCTTCATATGATATCACAGCTCTTATCTTGTTTCACTGTTAAATGTATTTATTTTTTCTGTATCCCCTTTGCTATGTCTAATGTACAAATATTGAATGAGGTGGACTCAAGTTTGATCTCTAGTGATCCCTGCAGTCACTGAACTGACATGCGATTGTATCTTTTACTATCACACTTTGTTCTTTCTGTGTCAACTAGATGTTTTAGCCACATTCTTATGTTTAGTCCCATTCCATCCACTTTTCTCAGTAGCCCTGTATGTAATACTTTATCAAGCGACTTACTAATGCCAAAATATGTTATATCAATTGTCTTTCACTATTTTATGTAAGTTCTCTGTAATCAAACTTTATAGGGCCTCTTTAGCATGATTTCTCTTCTGAGCATCCTTGCTAATGACAGTCTCTCTGCCATTAGCCTATGAGAAGCAATTTTCTCTATTTCTCAGAATCTTCTACATTATTTTGCTGGACATAGATGTCAGACTTTCCAGCCTGTAAGTTCTGAGGTATTTCTTTGCCTCTTCCTTGTGATG
This sequence comes from Protopterus annectens, assembly GCF_019279795.1. Taxonomy (NCBI): domain Eukaryota; kingdom Metazoa; phylum Chordata; order Ceratodontiformes; family Protopteridae; genus Protopterus; species Protopterus annectens. Next base: position 71,759,363 of record NC_056746.1, on the reverse strand, counting down.
AGTAATACTACAGCTTTCCTCCAGTGGTTGGGACTTCACTTGATTCTAGGGTTATGACAGAGTTTGGGAAATACTTCCAAAAATGTACTGACTATAACTGTATCAACCTTGACTGCAACTTGTCCGGCCCTTTGTCTTCTCTTCTTTTTCCTCCATTGTTTTCCATCTTAGTTCTCTCTTATGGCCTGCCTTCATTTCAAATGCCTTAATGGTACTCTTCCTATTGTCTGTAAGCTTTATTATGAAGTTGACACTAAGAAATTTTAGCTTAATTTTTTGCCCTAATCATCTTCTCCTTCTCTTCTCTTCTCTTCTCCTATATGTTTATATATTTGTTCATCTTTTTCTTTAGGACGCACCTGAAGAACAGCTTTTATTTTTAAGTCTATTCCACTTGCTATTTCTATTTCTATCTCCATACTGGCCCTCCTAAATTTTCTTACTATTTAATTATTTAAAATTTCTTATTCACATTCTGATTCCCCTTTATAGGTTCATAGGTTCATAGGTTCATACTAGGCTATCTGCTCTGGGGCATTTATAAGCCTAGCCCGATTCTGTATGGCTTACGCCACCCCTTGATTTGAGTATACTGTGCCCTTTTTAAAGTTTAGTTTACTGTGCCTCTGTCTAATAGTGACACGGAAGTAATCCCCGGGACAAACCTATGATCCCCCATCCACTCATTAAGATTCTTCTTGAAGAGAGTCAGTGAGGTGCTCTGCCTAACATGAATTGGAATTCTATTCCAGAGTGAAGGGAGCCTCTGGGTTATGAATCTGTCCCTCCAGCATGTTCTATTTATTTCTGTGCTGAGGTTCAAGTCCCTCGAGTGCGTGGCTCTAAGGGATTTAGATTTACTAAGGTGGAGCATGTCCATTAATTCTGGGTTGGATATAGCTTTATATGTCAGGCATAGATCGCCTCAAAGTAGGCACTATGCAACTGAGTAGAGCTGGAGTTTTTTTAACCGAGCAGCATATGGCATCTGTTTGAGTCCCTTGTTCCTCCTGGTGAGGTACTTTTGGGGTCTTTCTAATTGCTGCAGGTGTCGGGTAAGATACATCCCAAAGGGGGCATTGTATTCTATGATGGGCCTGATGAGGGATGAATAAAGGGGCACGATTACCTCTCTTGATCTAGATGTGAATCCTTTCATGATGAGGTGGGCTATGTAGAAGGTCTTTCTAACCACTTTGGCAATGTGGTTGTCAAAGGAGAGATTGCTATCAACTTGGGTCCCCAGATCCCTAATTACTTTCTCTGTACTTAATGGGTTACCACTTATGTGGTAATTTGTGGGCACATTGTTTTTGCCAAAGGGTATGACTATACACTTTTTGGCATTTAGCTTTAGACCATGGCTCTGGCACCAGTTATCTGTCTCTGCGAGACCTTTTTGAAGGATGTTTGTGTCAGCTGGAGTGTCGATTATGGCACCCAGTTTGCAGTCATCTGCGAACTTGGTGAGCCATAGTCCTCCCACATTGGCCTGTACCTCAGAAAAGTAAATACCAAACAAGAGAGGTCCCAGGACAGAACCTTGTGGGATGCCACTTGTGACTGGTTTTGAGTCTGACATGGCTCCACCAACTTTGACTCTGTGGGTTCTGTTTTTGAGCCAGTTTGCAACCCATCTTGTGACATAAGGGTTTATATTTAGGCTGGATAGCTTATCTATGATGCCCGAGTGGGGTATTGTGTCAAATGCCTTTGTGAGGTCCAGATAGGCTGTGTGGACTACCTTCCCTTCATCTATGGCCTTGGTGACTGTTTTGAAGAAGTCGACCAGGTTCAAAAGGCAGGATCTGCCCTTGACAAAGCCAAATTGGGTAGGATCTAGTGTTTGTAGGCCCCCAATGTCTTTGTTTATGAGTTCCATGATGATCCTCTCCATAGCCTTGCAGACTAGGCTAGTCAGGCTTATGGGGCAATAGTTTCCAGGGTCCGTAGAGGTGCCACCTTTGTGGAGTGGGACCACTGTTGCTGTACGCCATTCTTTGGGCACATATCCTGTAGTGAGGCTGAGATTGTACAGCAGTTTTACTTGAGGGATTAGTTCTTCTTGGAGTTCATGTAGGATGCAACCCGGGATGCCATCTGGTCCCATGGAAGCAGTGTTTTTTGCTTTGGAGAGGGCGGCCTTCACCTGAGCATCAGAGATGTTTGGGAGGCTGCACTCTGCCGGGATAGATACTTGCTCTTTTGGGGGAGAGGGGGTGGAGAAGTTTGCACTGAACCTGTCTGCCAGGATATTGGCGATGTCTGTGGGTTCAGTGTATTTTTTGTCATTTAGAATCAACTCAGAAAAAGTCTGGGAGTTGCGTCCCAGGTTCCTAACATAACTGAAAAAACCTTATGATTGTCTTTAGTGTCCTGTGCAATTTTTCTCTCGAAGCTCGCCTTGGAGGATTTTATGAGGGATCGTAATTTTTTGCTAGTACTGATCAGAGATGCCTTCCCTTTTAGGGATTTTGCTCTATCATGTAGTAGCTTCCTCCTTCTGTTGTACAGTTTATTTATGGCTGGGGTCCACCAGACTGGACGCCTGCCTTTGGATGATTGGGTCTTGATTTTGTTTGGGATAGCATGATCCATGCATTCCTGGAGATGTCCGTAGAATGCGTTTATATAGGATTCTGCAGTTTGGGCCGTAGTTTCCACTGGCCCTGGGGCCTTGAAGGATTCCACTTTGGTTTTGAGAAGTGTGAAGTTCACTTTTGAGAAGTTTTTCACTGTGGTTTTCTGGGCTGGGGGTGGGTTCGGGATGTGGATATCCAGTGAAATTAATTTATGGTCTGATCCTACCAATGATATTTCTGGTATGGAGCAGAGAGTCCCCATTTTGGTAATGATCAGGTCTAGTATGTTTTCCCCTCTTGTGGGAGTGGTGACTAGTTGTTCCATAGCATTTGAGTTTATAAATTCCAGGAACCTTTGGGCTAAGGTGCTGGGGCTTGAGTAATTCTCTCAGTCTATGTTTGGGTAGTTGAAGTCGCCCAATATAATGGTGTTCGGAGAGATCTTCATGTCCTCCAATGTTTTCAGGAAAGCCGAGTGGGATTCCTGACTTTGAGAGGGTGGTCTGTAGGATGCTATAAACTGAAAAGCAGTCTTGCCCACTGTCAGTTGCACATGGATGGTCTCCGATACTTTGTGCAATGCCACTAACCTGGAGGTGTGGATATCCTTGATAAATATGGAAACTCCCCCTCCTTTTGTGGTTCGGTCCAGGTTTTGGGGCCGAAAAGCATGATATGAGGTATAACCTGGTAGTGCTGGGGTGCTCTCTGGAGCCTTGAACCAGGTTTCTGTCACTGCACAGATATCAATGTTCTCCATACTGAGGAGAGCTTCGAGTGCATGCATCTTGAGGTTAAGACTTCTGGCGTTTAGCAGAATTACCCTTAGTTTCTTGTTCCTTGTGCTGTCTATGGAGGTGGGTTTGACTTTTGAGCCTTGCCTAAAAAAGGCACTATGGGGGTGGCAAGAGCCTTTGCCAATATCCAAAAGCCCAGGGGTGACAGGTGCAAGCTGTCCCTAGCGAAGCAATGTGGCTTGTCGAGCATGTCATCCCAGGCTGACAGACACTGGCTCCCTTTGAATAACACCAAAATTTTAGCCAATTGTTAAAATCGACCATTTTGTCTTTATACTGTGGCATTATTCTAGGTGAGGGTAAGATGCTGCTCAAGGTCAGGGTCATACCGGCCTGGGCTACATGATCAGAGAGCTCGTCTATGTCTCTTTTCATGTAGTCGAGGGAGGTACGTCTCAGGTCATTCACACCAGCATGTACAATGACTGAGTCATATTTGTATTTGCTTTGGAGTGACCTGAGTGCTTGCGTTATGTGGCGGATCCTAGCACTTGACAAGCAGCTCACTGTGACCTTCTCTTTATTCAGCCTGGTGAGCGGGACGTCAGTGTGTCTGACAATAGAGTCACCTATTACAAGAATATCAGGTGTGTTATTCAGCCTTAAGGGCTGTGACTGCTTGGCACACTGACTTTGTGTGCTATGTGTTGTACGTGTTTTGTTTTGGGGTAGCGTTTGCTTGGATGTCTGCTTTGGAGGTCTCTGTTGCTTAGGTAGATTTTTATTTAGAGCCTCCGAGTATGTTTTTGTGTTTTTATGTGTTTGGTTCGCTGTTGTGGTGGGACTATGTGATACTGGAATTGTGTTGTGTGAGGTTACCTTCTCCTCCTGACTGGTTACACCAGTTTTGAGATGAGAGAGCTCAGCCTCCAGTTTGGCTATATGGTTGCATCTCTCACATATATTTGAACCTGTTTGGAGGAGGAGAGGGTTGTCCGTGTACATGAGACAGTTGTAACATTGCCTCAAAATTCCCAGATTCACCAGCTGGACTGGAGAGGAAACCATTGACTGACCTTTGGACATGCTAGAGTAATATAGGGAACTGAATTAAAACGGACCAATAGGGGACAAGGTAATCATAGAGAGTATAAGAGTAAGTAGTGCTTATGGTTTATTAGTGCTAACTTGTAAGATTACTTATTTGGACCAGTGAGGGGCCTTAGAATGAGAATATGGTGTTTAATTTGAGAGATAGAGCAGTTCTAAGGGAAAAAGTGAAGAGCAGACTTTGTGGAGCCAGGAATAGTTTAAACCCAATTAGGCGGCGCTGCCTGATGTTGTGCTATGCGCAAAAACGCGCAAAACTGCGCAAAAGAGGGTTTTAAGAGAGGGAGATCAAGGAGTTTGGAATTGACCCAAAATGGCCAATAAAACTACAGTTTCAAGGCAGTAACCACTCCCACAGGGGCAGGCAGGCTGCTCAATGTTTATCACTGCCACTGATGAACACAGAGACTTCCCTTTAGCCCAAGCAAACAATGGCCTCCAAGAAACTTACAAACAGTTCAGAACAGCAAATATGTAACTGAACTTTTTTAAATCTCACAAAAGTGGGAAAAAAGCAAGATTTTTTTTTTAAGGAAAGCAGAGGTTCACAAGTATCAACAAGTTAGAACAGTGAAGTAAATGACCCCACACTTGAGTGCTAGGCCAGAGACAGATAAAATGCAAGTTTTAAGAAAAAAAATGATTTTAAAAATAAGTGCAGGCAGGAAATTTAGTAATCAGCTCTAGGTTGTATTCTAAATACAGTTACCAACACAGAAATCAAGTTTAACAAGCCAGAAAATGCTCAAACGTAGGTGGCAATGCAGAAAAACTTAACAAATAATCTGAAGCAAAATACTTAAACTCTCAAAAGTGGCTCCTTTCTTCTCTCAGCATTTTCTCCTCTTGGTGGGTGCTTCACCAACAGCCAACAAGTCCGAAAAGACGCCAAAACCACGAGGCAATCGTGTTATCTAATCTTTTCTACATACTAAAAACCTTCCATGTACACCATAGTCTTCATCATCATTGACTTCTGTTTTTTGCATATTTTTCTCCTTCTCCTTCTGCTCTCTCCTTTCGTGTCTACTCTGCATCTCATTACCTTGAGCACAGATGTTGTGATCTGCTTACACTGCTAAACCCAGATGCTTACCAAACACTGAGAATTGAAATTCCACCCTCCTAGCCCAAGCATTCAGCTACTGTCCTCCTGGATGTTTTTAGCAGAATTCCAAACACAGGACCATTCTTTAACTTAATGTAAGGAATAAAGCATAAATGTGCTGAAGACTGATCTGTACATAGTGTTTTTTACTGTCGTACATCGTGATGTTAGGGTATTCCAATAATAAACCTATGCTGCAACTGACGTACATCGTGATGTTAGGGTATTCCTATAGTAAACCTATGCTGCAGCTGACGTACATTGTGATGTTAGGGTATTCCTATAGTAAACCTATGCTGCAGCTGACGTACATCATGATGTTAGGGTATTCCTATAGTAAATCTATGCTGCAGCTGACGTACATCGTGATGTTAGGGTATTCCTATAGTAAACCTATGCTGCAGCTGATGTACATCGTGATGTTAGGGTATTCCTATAGTAAACATGATGCAGATGAAGATGATGATTTATCTGCTCTATACACCAACTTAAACTCATACTCTGTAACATACTGTACTCTAATCATTGCTGTCCCTACTCTGCTGGTATAAAAGCTACCATTTTACTTATTTAATTTGTAAATCCCTCAAAAGGTAGTCAAACTATCCCTATCTTTTGATATATATTTAATATCATCTTTTCAAGTGTTTGCCCTTTTTTACCTGCCTGACTTAAGAATTTATAGCTGTGGCAATAGTTTATTCCAGACTTTGCATTGCCACTCGCCAGAGTTTATTTATTTTATTTATTTGTTTACTCTTTGTTGACCAGGTTAGTATAACTACATTAATGTCCTTTTTTCAAGGGAGAATCAAAGTGGTATTAATACTGACTAGGGGAAATTTGGCCAGGGCATCAGAGAACTTCCCCTGCTCTTCTTTCTAATAAGAGAATGGGATCTTTTACATCCAGCTAACCTGCCACCAACTCAGGCAGATGGGACAAGGGTTTATCACTTGATTTGGAGGACACTTGCAAGTTGTGTCCCAGGTGGGAATTTTCATCTAGGGAAACCATTCTAGCAGAATTAAAATTCCATTTCGTAGTCCCTTCAGAAAATCCTCCTTGGTCATTCAAATAAGTTTCCTTGGATCTTTTACTTGCCTTAGGCAGCATGCTGGACACATCAACTCTCACTCATTGCTTTAGAAAGAAGGAATTGACCTTTGTCTCCTGGTACAGTGTGATATGCTCAACCTCACTATTCTTAGATTCATCTCTCTCCCCTACTCTACTCTCATTTCTGATGTAGCTCTTGTCTACTTTTATACCTAACCAATCACAGCCCCAATCTCAAAAATAAAATGTGCAGCATATTTTAATCACACAAATTCTGCATACCACTAACATTCACCATATAAATCACTCTCCCAATTTATCATCTCACTCCCCTACTGCTCTCCCAAATTAAGGCAACTTATCATACTCCATCTGCAAGTATTACTCCTAAACTATGCAATTTAAGTCTCCCCTAACTCCTCCCCATCACACACCTTTAACCAGAAACAATAAACCAACCATATACAACTACATCAGAAATCTCTATAATGAAACTCTTAGACTTTATAATTGCAAAAAATAAAAAAAAATCTCAGGCTGCCCTTCTATCATTTCTTACCACCATGCATCATCAAAGAAACAACTGCCTAATTGCATCCATCTTCCTTGACTTATCCAAAGTGTTCAGTAGTGTCTCACACCCCATATGATTTTCCTGACTGTCATATCTGAGACTCTTTAGTGTAGCCATCAAGTGGTTCAACTCTTATCTATCCAACAGGCCCCAAGGTGTAAAATGGCTTTGCCTTTAAGAAACCAGTTAATAAGAAGCATTCACAATCTAAGCAACACTCTTTGGGTGGAGCCAACCCAAATTTTAGTGTTTCCTTTGCCTCATCAGAAGTAGTTAGCAGCATGGGTGAATCTGATGAAGAAGGAGGAGGCTATCCACCCTTACCACGACCACAGGAACCCGAGAATTTGAGGAATAATTTTTGTAACCAACAAGACTGCAACAATGGGAGGGAGAGATGTCATACAGAAGGCAACAGGAATGGACAATATATGAGGTATGACGCAAACCTCCAAAAACAGACTAAATATTGAAATGTGTAAAGTTCTATTGTTGTTACAAAATGTTACTAGTGTCGATTATGGTAATTCTGTGTTGAATTTATCTTATTGTATTTTACATCCTAGTGAAATAGCAGTGTTACAGCATGGTTTAAAGTTTATAGCCAGTGCGCTTACTAGGAAATATGTAGTTTTAACTGAAGTATTTCAATTAGTTCGCAAACTACATTTGTGTAATTGTTATGATGAAGAAAAGGACATGTCTACTGAGAATGATATAGATGCTATAGATTTGGATATGGATGACAGCTTTTATATGTGTGATTCTTCCTTTTCTGTACATGATGAGGTCAATGCCTATTGTTTGTTAGATGCCACAAGAGTGTCTGTTAAGAGTACGTTTGTTCCTCCTTTTAAACATGAATGACATTTTTATTTTTCTTCTATGGTTCACTTTTCTATGGATAGGATTTTTGATAAGTTTTATAAAAATAAAAAATTCAGTATGTTATAATTTAACTAAACAGGAGTGGGAAATGTCACAGAATATGAGTAAGTGGCAAGGACTAGTTGTGAAACCTTCTGACAAAGGTAATAAAATTGTTATACTACATTTCTCCCAGTATTTAAATATGTGCATGAATGAAAAGGAAGTTTATAAAATATCTTGCCTTGGGGAATATGAACAAGCTATTGATAACTTTAAAGATATTTTGGTGAAAGGCTATAGACTTGGATATTTATCCAAAAATGATATAGAAGTTAAATTTAATGTGGATAATTGTACATTGGCAACATTTTATTGCTTACCCAAAGTTCATAAAAAATTGGCCTCCCCTCTGGGGCGACCGATTGTGGCAGCCAGTAATTATTTTCTACATAATGTAGGAATTATGTTGCATTCTTATTTAACCACGTTTGTAGTAACTTTAGATTCCTATATTACAGACTCTTTTGATTTTTTTAGAAAAAAATAAAGTCAGTAGTATGGGGTGAAGATTTTTACTGGATCACTTCAGATGTTAAAAACTTGTACACTAATATAAAACATTCAGTGTGTTTGGAGGCTTTAAACTTCTTTCTAGGTGAAAGTCTGGTTTCATCTTATATTACTGAGTTTATTTTAGTTTAGTTAATACTTTTCTTGAGTTTAACCAGGTGATTTATCAACAGATTCAAGGTACAGCCATGGGAACTCCTTTTGCTCCCATGTATGCTAACCTGGTTATGGGTTTGTTTGAGACAGTTTTTATGTATAGGTTAACATTTTTAAAGAATATGTTATTTTATATTACAGGTATATAGATTATTTTTTTTTGTAAAGAGGTGGTAAAACACTGGTACAAGATTTTGCTAATTTACTTAACACAAACCGGTTTGGCCTCCAGTTTGAAAGTATGTAGAGTGGTGATTCTGTTGTCTTCTTAGATCTGGTTTTAAAGGGACAAGTGAATGGTAAAATAAGTACAAGCATACACAGGAAGTTTGAGGATGGAGACCATTTTTTGGATGGCTGTCGTTGCCACCCTGTTCATGTACTTAATTCTCTTCCATATGGAGAACTTGTAAGAGTTAGCAGATTATGCAGTGAACCGGAAGTTAGAAAAAGAAATAATAAATAGTTCTATAATGTTTAAACAAAGAGGGTATAGTATAGAAATTATAGCTTTGGAAAAACTATGTGGGAAGGATAATAAGGCACAAGTAAAGTGTTATGAAAATAAAAATATCTTTCATAATTGTAGTGATAATAAAGACAGAAAAGTTTATTTTGTTACATCTTTCATTGTATTGTCTAATGAAATAATAGAATATATTAAACAATTTTGGCTTTTCCTTGTGGAAGGTAGATATAAAGTTGCCAATGTATGTCATGTTCCTTTGATCTCTTTTAAAATAGGTTGTAATTTAAAAGACATGTTAGTACATGGGACTTTTTCTATGCCTAAAGAAAATCTTAGTAGTGGTTTTAGTAGAACTAGTCAGATTTATTCCAACAGATATTCAAACAGATTTAGCACTTTCATTTCCAAACAGGAAACTTCATCAGAATCTCATTACATCATATCCTGTCCACCTCATAAAACTCTGTTACAGTTATACTATATCAGTATGGTTTTATCAATAATTGTTTTGTGTCTGTTTGATATTATACATATTTTTTGTGTTTTATTTGAACTGTTATATAAGTACTGTGTAAAAGTGATGAAATTAAGTGATGTGTTCTGATTTAACCAATGAGGTAAATATCAGAGTTTTATAAGGTGAACAGGATACAATGTAATGAGATTCTGATGAAGTTTCTTGTTTGGAAATGAAAGCACTAAATCTGTTTGAATATCTGTTGGAATAAATCTGATTAGTGTTACTTCTGGTATTTTTTTTTTTTTGTGGAGTATTGCAACTGGTGTCCTATATGATTGGGAGCTGCCTTTATTGAGACAGAGTAAGCCTAGCTGAACTGTATGTGATTTTTGGTGACTACTTTTCAGCTTTGTCCTGAAGTGGTTAATAGTATTAGTAGGTTAGGATACTGGGCATATGGGGGTTGCTCCATTTGCCCTTACATTGTTAGATCTTTTGAGAAAATAAATGGTTTAAGATTTCATCCTGCAGCAGAATATACCTGCAATACAGTGGGAGTAGTTTATGCTTTGAAATGTTCCTGCAACCTCTTTAAGATTGGTGAAAATAAGAGTTCTTTTAAAGTCAGGTTGCAGGAACATATTAGGGATATTAGAAATAATAAAGAAGAAAGTCCAATTACATGCCATTTTAATTTGGTCCATATAAAGAAACTGTTTTTATTTTAAAGTATAACACTATGACACCTGCTGGCTTGAATCAAAAACGCAACTGGAAGTATTTTTTGTAATGAGATCATTTTGCTTGATTTATTGTATAATTGTATAACAGTTTAATTGATAATGATATATAAGGGGTATTAGTTTTGTGCTGATATTATCTCCTGAAAGGTGTGAAGCTGATGAACTAGAGAGAGTTTGTGAGCTGATTAAACTAGTTTTTTACTGTCTTCATTGGTTTTGTATCATTTTGGTGGTTTTGTAAAATGGCTATAACCTGCAATTTCCATCCTTTCCATTCTTTCCATTCTAGTAGGAGTCCCTGTAGGGTCTTTTCTAGGTCCTCTACTATTCAATGCATTCAGTTTCCAGTAAGTCATGCCCACATTCAAAATGCAGATAATTTGATTACATCATCATCTGTATTGCAAAAAAAAAAAAAAATTCTGAGCTCCAGTTCATCACCCAACACTCTTTTTCAGCCACAAAAGCTTGGCTCAAACAGTCTAACCAAGGAATAACATCCTAAAAAATATTCAGCTCCAAGACTGACCATTGATTCCAAACTGAATTTCTCCTTTCAGTCCTCACCACCATTGAAGTCATCTCCCACACAAAACTCCTAGGTGTTGTAATTGATAAAAATCTAAACTTTGATGCATATCCATCATGTAGTCAAGAAAACTCATCAAAACCTTGGCCTACTTAACAAAGTTAAACCTTACTTCACTAAATGGCCTTACAAATACACATAAACTATTTACTTATTGATCATGGTCTCTTAATCTGCTCTTATCCTTACAAACATGCAATCGACCAAGTTTTCAAAAAATGCCAAATTTCCACTGATCTCAAATTTCATTAACTTTTACCAGCTATAAATATCTGCTATACTTCTACACAGTCCTGATAGATGCCCCTCCTTAAACCTCTCATTCACTAATATTCTACCTCTGATACATTATCCAATGATATTCCACCTCTGATACATTATCTAATGGTATTCTACCTTTGATACATTATCGTTTTCATTTCTTCAAGTCCTTTGGGTTTCTAATACCATGACAGGAATGGACCCCAAATCCTAAGTCAAAGTATGATTAAAGTTCATGAAATCAATATTGTTTCAGTTTTTGATGTTAGCCAGAAGTGTTTTTCACAGCACCTGCAATGGGCCCAGAAATTACTCATTCTGCAATTCATACAGAGTTACATGTATTGGTAACATATCTACTTATGACTGTAATTTTTTTTTCTAAGATCCATTGCTCCTACTACTGCTGGAACTGTTTGGGTATCATTCTTCCACATTGCCCTTGTTCTGCCTGCAAATCCTGGTATTTTATTACTTTGCGTCTCTCTATACATAAGACACTGCAGTCAATGGGTATAGCAACTTCAATGGTCAATGCTACTTGTCTTCTTTTCATGGCCTACTACAGTTAGTTTTCTCACATCTGTTTTTTTAACTGTTGGTAATGGATGACCTCATGTGATATAAACTTCATCATTTTCTATGATGCTTTGTGGCTCATGTTTCCAGTGTTTTTTTGGCTATGTCAATATTATAATGTTTGCACAATCCCCAATGCAACAGTTGTGTCACATCATTATGCCTTTCAGTATACAGGCCTTCTGCTATTAGTATATCGCAAGCCGCAACAAGATGTGCGACAGTTTCCAGTTCTGTTTTACAAAATCTACATTTGTCTGTTTCTCCCACATGTTCAATGGACTTTGTAAACCAATGTGTATGTAATCTAGTATCTTGGACCACCAATATTAACCTTTTGTCTTTGGGTTTAAATTCACCTCTCCTTAACCATTCCTGCATTTGATCCTAATCAACATGAGGTTGTTTCAACAGTTTTTTTATACTTGCAACTATATTTATGCATTTTCCACATTTCTTGCCTTCTCATCTGATCCTTCACCTTATATTCATTCTTTTGATTTTTTGGCACGTTGAGTTGCTGCCTGATTTTTATCTACTTCTGTTTTGATTTAATTCCCACTTATTCTCCTCATGTTTCAAAACTTTTACTACACTTGGGTCCTGTGAGGTCATCAGATATGTATGAAGTCCCATGACTGCAGATCTATACATGTAATAAATTTTGAGGAGGCCCATACCTTTTTCAGAATGGGGAATATATAGTCTTGCTATGCACTGATTTTTATAAGTCATTTGATGAGTATGAAGCATCCTTCTTGTTTTCATCCAGCCTATCCAATACCTTTTGGGGCTAGTCAATCACTCCAAAATTGTAAGTTAGGACAGGAATAGCTTGAACTTTGCTCCTAGATGTCAAAGTTGTTTTCAATACTAATTTTAGTCTTCTAAGATATTGCTTATTACGTTTTATTTGCATTTGTTCTTGTTTTATTGTTGATCCTTTATTAATTCCCAAATAATTATACATGCTCTCTTGCTCAAGTTCTTTTATATCACATTCCTGTCCCAGGTTGATGTTTTCTTGGTTCTGCAGCTATCCTGTTTTAAAGGTTGCTTTTGCACATTTATCAAGATCAAATGACATTTTTACATCATCTCAAAAGGTTTTGACCACTTGCAGTTGTGCTTTTAGTTTCTCATCTGATAACCTTTACAGTTTTAAATGATCTAGAAAAAGAATATGAAAAGTCTTTACATTTTCTTGTTTTCTGGAAGCCAAATTGTAGCCATGAACTAATCTGTTAAGTAGACAGCTTAATGTGTTAGACAAGACAAAATCACAGCATTGACAGAGAGTCACCCTGGAATATTCCCCTTTGAATTTTTATCCTTGGAATAATAATTTGTATTTTATCATTGCTTAACTGTAAAGTGATTTGCCACTGTTTCATGGTCATTGTAATGTAATCAATCAGTGTAGGGTGCATCTTATAGATTTTTAAGCACTTTTTTTATCCATGAATGTTGAATACTGTCAAATGCTTTTATTGTAGTCTATCCATGTCATACTTTCTTCCCTTTTTTATAGTTCTCCACTATGACTTTAACAGCAAATGATCCTTTGTTCCATATGACTTTCATTTATTCCCTTTTGTTCTATTGCCATGATTGAGTTTTCTTCTAAATGACTATAAACTCTCTTGGCATCAGTTCCAGTGTATAGTTTATACATCGTCAGAAGGCAAGTTATTAGTCTATAGTTTTTAGGATAGTTTGCAGGTTCACTCGTAAGTAGGAGTATTGTTTTTTCCTGTTGTAAACCAGGCTGGTGTCAATTCAGGGTGTACATATAAATAGTTCTTAGTCATGGCTAAGTCTTCATGTAAAGATGTTAATACTTTTAGCCAGATCTTAGGTACTGCATCTGGGCTTGGGGTTTTCCAATCAGGAACTTTCCTTTACTTTATTTCAATCTCTCTGGCCATTACTTCATCCTATTTCATATCCTGTACGTTTGCACTTTTTATTCTTCTTTTTACTTCTTCTATCCATTTAGTGTCTTTGTTATGTTCCTCTGGATCTTCATAGAAATTTCTCTAAAATGTATCTATTTTTGGGTCTATATTATAACATTGAAGTCTAAAAACTTTGAATGTTATAATATCGAACCCATTCAATCGAAACACTAGAAAACCGAACAGTCAGAATAGCAAATTTTTTCCCAGAGAAAAAAATTTGCTGTTCTGACAAACATACACACAACACAAGTACACCAAAAGAAATAATCCACACACATACACTTCACAAAACCCTACACTAAACCAGACATACACCATTAGCTATCCACTTACCTTAACCCATCCCTAACCCTAAGGTCCCTAACTATCACACACTTACCTTACCCGCTCCCTAACTCTAACTCACCTACCCCACCCTAACCCTCACGTCCACACAATCGCACATTTACCTGACCTGCGCCCTAACCCTAACTCACCTAACCCATGCCCAATCACACACTCACCTTCATTCGCACACTTACCTTAACCTGGTCCATAACCTTCACTCCACAGTTGAGGAAATAGCTGCAGAAAAGGCCCACTGAATACTTTCCCTAGGAAAGTATTCAGTGTTCTGCAGCTTCGCTATTTCAAGCATTCACTCTACTGAGTTCAATATTATAACATTCAAAGTTTTTAGACTTTGATGTTATAATATAGACCCTCTATTTTTTTGGTGGCATTTCAGTTCCTTTTGCTTTGTTTCCAAATTCTCTATAAAACTTTTTGGGTCATCAATAAATTGCTTATTTTGTACTATTCCTTTATATTCATCTGTATATCTTCTACGTTTTCTCTGCCTGCGCTGATATTTTTAGTTTATTATTTGTGATAGTGCACAACAGATCCTGATCTGTTGTGATACTGCGTGTTACTTTTATCACGTCTATTCTTCTGAGTATTTTTGTGGATCTGTTCCCTCGTCTATACTCTTCTAACAGTGGCACTTTTTCTTGGAGTTTTCTCCATTTGATACTTCCATGATGGCATTCGATTTCTCCCCTTCCTTTCCCTTACTACCCTGTGCTTAGGTTCATAGGTTCATAGGTTCATAGGTTCATACTAGGCTATCTGCCCTGGGGCAATTATAAGCCTAGCTCGATTCTGTATGGCTTACGCCACCCCTTGATTTGAGTATACTGT
Organism: Protopterus annectens; assembly: GCF_019279795.1. NCBI lineage: Eukaryota > Metazoa > Chordata > Ceratodontiformes > Protopteridae > Protopterus > Protopterus annectens. Next base: position 71,744,353 of record NC_056746.1, on the reverse strand, counting down.
GCCCTTTTTAAGGTTTAGTTTACTGTGCCTCTGTCTAATAGTGACACGGGAGTAATCCCTGGGACAAACCTATGATCCCCCATCCACTTATCGAGATTCTTCTTGAAGAGATTCAGTGAAGTGCTCTGCCTCACATGAACTGGAATTCTATTCCAGAGCGAAGGGAGCCTCTGGGTTATGAACCTGTCCCTCCAGCAAGTTCTATTTATTTCTGTGCTGAGGTTCAAGTCCCTCAAGCGTGTGGCTCTAAGGGATTTAGATTTACTGAGGTGGAGCATGTCCATTAATTCTGGATTTGACATAGCTTTATATGTCAGGCATAGATCGCCTCGAAGTAGGCGGTATGCAACTGAGTAGAGCTGGAGTTTTTTTAACCAAGCAGTATATGGCATCTGTTTGAGACCATTGATCCTCTTGGTGAGATACTTTTGGGGTCTTTCTATTTGCTGCAGGTGTCGGGTAAGGTACATCCAAAAGGGGCATTGTATTTTATGATGGGCCTGATGAGGGATGAATAAAGGGGCACGATTACCTCTCTTGATCTAGATGTGAAACCCTTCGTGATGAGGTGGGCTATGTAGAAGGTCTTTCTAACCACTTTGGCAATGTGGTTTTCAAAGGAGAGATTGCTATCAACTTGGGTCCCCAGGTCCCTAATAACTTTCTCTGTACTTAATGGGTTTCCGCCTATGTGGTAATTTGTGGGCACATTGTTTTTGCCAAAGGGTATGACTATACATTTTTTGGCATTTAGCTTTAAACCATGTTATCTGTCTCTGTGAGACCTTTTTGAAGGATGTTTGTGTCAGCTGGAGAGTTGATTATGGCGCCCAGTTTGCAGTCGTCTGCGAACTTGGTGAGCCATAGTCCTCCCACGTTTGCCTGTACCTCAGAAAAGTATATACCGAACAAGAGTGGTCTCAGGACGGAACCCTGTGGGATGCCACTTGTGACCGGTTTCGAGTCTGACATGGCTCCAGCAACTCTCACTCTGTGGATTCTGTCTTTGAGCCAGTTTGCGACCCATCTTGTGACATAGGGGTTTATATTTAAGCTGGATAGCTTATCTATGATGCCCGAGTGGGGTATTGTGTCAAATGCCTTTGCAAGGTCCAGATAGGCTGTGTGGACTACCTTCCCTTTATCTATGGCTTTGGTGACTGTTTCAAAGAAGTCAACCAGGTTCAAAAGGCAGGATCTGCCCTTGACAAAGCCGAACTGGGTAGGATCTAGTGTCTGTATGTCCCCAATGTCTTTGTTTATGAGCTCCATGATGATCCTCTCCATAGCCTTGCAGACTAAGCTAGTCAGGCTTATGGGGCGATAGTTTCCAGGGTCCGTAGAGGCTCCACCTTTGTGGAGTGGGACCACTGTTGCTGTACACCATTCTGTGGGCACATATCCTGTAGTGAGGCTGAGATTGTATAGCTGTTTTATTTGAGGGATTAGTTCCTCTTGTAGTTCATGTAGGACACAACCTGGGATGCCATCTGGTCCCATGGAAGCAGTGTTTTTTGCTTTGGAGAGGGCAGCCTTCACCTGAGCATCTGAGATGTTTGGGAGGCAGCCCTCTGCCAGGATAGATACTTGCTCTTTTGGGGAGGTGGGGGGAGAAGTTTGCACTGAACCTGTCTGCCAGGATATTGGCGATGTCTGTGGGTTCAGTGTATTTTTTGTCGTTTAGAATCAACTCAGAACAAGTCTGGGAGTTGCATCCCAGGTTTCTAACATAACTGAAAAAAGCCTTATGATTGTTTTTTGTGTCCTGTGCAATTTTTCTCTCAAAGCTGGCCTTGGAGGATTTTATGAGGGATCGTAATTTTTTGCTAGTACTGATCAGAGATGCCTTCCCTATTAGGGATTTTGCTCTATCATGTAGTAGCTTCCTCCTTCTATTGTACAGTTTATTTATGGCAGGGGTCCACCAGACTGGACGCCTGCCTTTGGATGATTGGGTCTTGGTTTTGTTTGGGATAGCATGATCCATGCATTCCTGGAGATGTCCGTAGAATGCATTTATATAGGATTCTGCAGTTTGGGCTGTAGTTTTCACTGGCCCTGGGGCCTTGAAGGATTCCACTTCAGTTTTGAGAAGTGAGAAGTTTGCTTTTGAGAAGTTTTTCACTGTGGTTTTCTGGGCTGGAGGTGGGGTCGGGATGTGGACATCCAGTGAAATTAATTTATGGTCTGATCTTACCAATGAGGGATATACTTCTGGTGTGGAGCATAGAGTCCCCATGTTGGTAATGATCAGGTCTAGTATGTTGTCCCCTCTTGTGGGAGTGGTGACTAGTTGTTCCATAGCATTTGAGTTTATATTTTCCAGGAATCTTTGGGCTAAGATGCTGGGGCTTGAGTAGTGCTTCCAGTCAATGTTTGGGTAGTTGAAGTCACCCAATATAATGGTGTTCGGAGAGATCTTCATGTTCTCCAATGTTTTCAGGAAAGCCAAATGGGATTCCTGACTTTGAGAGGGTGGTCTGTAGGATGCTATAAACTGAAAAGCAGTCTTGCCCACTGTTAGTTGCACATGGATGGTCTCCGATACTGTGCAATGCCACTAACCTGGAGGTGTGGATATCCTTGATAAATATGGAAACTCCCTCCTTTTGTGGTTCGGTCCGGGTTTTGGGGCCGAAAAGCATGATATGAGGTATAGCCTGGTAGTGCTGGGGTGCTCTCTGGAGCCTTGAACCAGGTTTCTGTCACTGCACAGATATCGATGTTCTCCATACTGAGGAGAGCGTGCGTGCATCTTGAGGTTAAGACTTCTGGCATTTAGCAGCATTACCCTTAGTTTCTTGTTCCTTGTGCTGTCTATGGGGGTGGGTTTGACTTTTGAGCCTTGCCTAAAAAAGGCAGAATGGGGGTGGCAAGAGCCTTTGCCAATATCCGAAAGCCCAGTGGTGACAGGTGCAAGCCGTCCCTAGCGAAGCAACGTGGCTTGTCGAGCATGTCATCCCAGGCTGACAGACACTGGATCCCCTTTGCATGACACCAAAATTTTAGCCAGTTGTTAAAATCGATCATTTTGTCTTTGTACTGTGGCATCATTCTAGGTGAGGGTAAGATGCTGCTCAAGGTCAGGGTCATACCAGCCTGGGCTACATGATCAGAGAGCTCCTCTATGTCTCTTTTCATGTAGTCCAGGGAGGTACGTCTCAGGTCATTCACACCAGCATGTACAATGACTGAGTCATATTTGTATTTGCTTTGGAGTGACCTGAGCGCTTGCGTTATGTGTCAGATCCTAGCACCCGATAGGCAGCTCACTCTGACCTTCTCTTTATTCAGCCTGGTGAGCGGGACGTCAGTGTGTCTGACAATAGAGTCACCTATAACAAGAGTATCAGGTGTGTTATTCAGCCTTAAGGGCTGTGGCTGCTTGGCACACTGACTTTGTGGGTCATGTGTTGTGTGTGTTTTGTTTTGAGGTAGCGTTTGCTTGGATGTCTGCTTTGGAGGTCTCTGTTGCTTAGGTAGGTTTTATTTAGAGCCTCCAGTATGTTTTTGTGTATTTATGTGTTTGGTTCGCTGATGTGGTGGGACTATGTGATACTGGAATTGTGTTGTGTGAGGTTACCTTCTCCTCCTGACTGGTTACACCAGTTTTGAGATGAGAGAGCTCAGCCTCCAGTTTGGCTAAATAGTTGCATCTCTCACATATATTTGAACCTGTTTGGAGGAGGAGAGGGTTGTCCGTGTACATGAGACAGTTGTAACATTGCCTCAAAATTCCCAGATTCACCAGCTGGACTGGAGAGGAAACCATTGACTGACCTTTGGAAATGCTAGAGTAATATAGGGAACCTGAATTTAAGATGGACCAATAGAGGACAGGGTAATCGTAGAGAGTATAAGAGTAAGTAGTGCTTATGGTTTAATAGTGCTAACTTGTCGGATTACTTAATTGGACCAGTGAAGGGCCTTAGAATGAGAATATGATGTTTAAATTGAGAGATAGAGCAGTTCTAAGGGAAAAAGTGAAGAGCAGACTTTGTGGAGCCAGGAATAGTTTAAATCGAATTAGGTGGTGCTGCCCATTGTTGCGCTATGCTCAAAAACACGCAAAACCACGCAAAAGAGGGTTTTAAGAGAGGAAGATGAAGGAGTTTTGGAATTGACCCAGAATAGCCAATAAAACTACAGTTTCAAGTCAGTAACCACTCCCACAGGGGCAGGCAGGCTGCTCAATGTTTTTCACTGCCACTGATCAACAGAGAGACTTTCCTTTAGCCCAAGCAAAAAATGGCCTCACAGAAACTTACAAACAGTTCAAGAACAGCAAGCCTGTAACTGAACTTTTTTAAATCTCAGAAAAGTGGGAAAAAAGCAAGATTTTTTTTGATTTTTTGTTTTTTCAGAGATAGCAGAGGTTAACAAGTATCAGCAAGTTATAACAGTGCAGTAAATGACCCCACACAAGAGTGCTAGGCCAAAGACAGATAAAATGCAAGTTTTGAGAAAAAACGATTTTAAAAATAAGTGCAAACAGGAAATTCAGTAAACATCTCTAGGTTGTGCTCTAAATACAGTTACTAATGCAGAAATCAAATTTAACAAGCCAGAAAATGCTCAAAATAGGCGGCTATGCAGAAAAACTTAGCAAATAAATAGAGGAAAAATACTTAAAGTCTCAAAAGTGGCTCCTTTCTTCTCTCAGCATTTTCTCCTCTTGGTGGGTGCTTCGCCAACAGCCAACAAGCCTGAAAAGATGCCAAAACCACAAGGCAACCAGGTTTTAAGAGAGGAAGATGAAGGAGTTTTGGAATTGACCCAGAATGGCCAATAAAACTACAGTTTCAAGTCAGTAACCACTCGCACAGGGGCAGGCTGGCTGCTCAATGTTTTTCACTGCCACTGATCAACAGAGAGACTTTCCTTTAGCCCAAGCAAAAAATGGCCTCACAGAAACTTACAAACAGTTCAAGAACAGCAAGCCTGTAACTGAACTTTTTTAAATCTCAGAAAAGTGGGAAAAAAGCAAGATTTTTTTTGTTTTTTTTGGTTTTTCAGAGATAGCAGAGGTTAACAAGTATCAGCAAGTTATAACAGTGCAGTAAATGACCCCACACAAGAGTGCTAGGCCAAAGACAGATAAAATGCAAGTTTTGAGAAAAAAATGATTTTAAAAATAAGTGCAAACAGGAAATTCAGTAAACAGCTCTAGGTTGTGCTCTAAATACAGTTACTAATGCAGAAATCAAATTTAACAAGCCAGAAAGTGCTCAAAATAGGCGGCTATGCAGAAAAACTTAGCAAATAAACAGAGGAAAAATACTTAAAGTCTCAAAAGTGGCTCCTTTCTTCTCTCAGCATTTTCTCCTCTTGGTGGGTGCTTCACCAACAGCCAACAAGCCTGAAAAGATGCCAAAACCACGAGGCAACCAGGTTTTAAGAGAGGAAGATGAAGGAGTTTTGGAATTGACCCAGAATGGCCAATAAAACTACAGTTTCAAGTCAGTAACCACTCCCACAGGGGCAGGCAGGCTGCTCAATGTTTTTCACTGCCACTGATCAACAGAGAGACTTTCTTTTAGCCCAAGCAAAAAATGGCCTCACAGAAACTTACAAACAGTTCAAGAACAGCAAGCCTGTAACTGAACTTTTTTAAATCTCAGAAAAGTGGGAAAAAAGCAAGATTTTTTTTTGTTTTTTTGTTTTTTGCTTTATTGGTAAGACTTTATATGTTATTAATTTAGCTGGACTGCAATATATCCCACTTACTTCTGTTATAGCACATGAATCTCTATGGACAGTCCTAATTACTGTGTTTATTTGTTTTATCAAACTTCTAACTTTCTGGGTTTCATTGACTTTCTCTAGTGTATTTTTTCATTGATCTTAATATGTTTGTCCATTTCTATTAAATCAAGCAACTCATCTCTTAAATCAGTTCTTCTAAACTGAGGGCACATTCTTTGTTCTCCGTTTCCTGCAGGCATTCTATAGAAAGTTCCAGAGCATCTTTCTATGCCACATTCTATTCAGTTTCCTCCTGTGTCATCCATTACTCTTTCATATGAGAGCTGACTGGCCTGTCACTCCACAACAATAACTGCGTCAGAGTTGCCAAAGTTTCCCGTTCCTTCACTTGCTGTGCACCTTCAACTAAATATTTGTACTGGTTTCCTATGAAAGTCTCCAAAGTATCCTCATATGGCAGCTGATCAGATGTTTCTCACTCCACTGGTTTCTTCTTAATTTGGGGATCCATTGTTTTATCCTGTGTGATGCTATCTGAGTTAGATTTTCTACACTAAATCCTTCACTTCCCTGGTAATCCATAACCTCCATTTCTATTTCTTTATCTTCTCTATTATTAATCCTCTTTTTTTACTTCTCCTCTTTGTTTTCTTATTTTTTTGTATTGCAAAACTTTCCATGTCTGGATACCTTTACCTGTATTCCTCTTCAAACATCTTTGGTGCTGTTCTTTTCATATTGATTAGCTTTGCTTTCTCCTTTGCATAAATATTGCACCATCATCATGCTGTGATGTAACCTGTGTTAGACTTTCTGCACTAAATCCCTTACTTGTCAAGTATTCAATAACATCATCTTCTATTTTTTTTAAGTTCTACTTTACTAATATTCTGTTCTGCAGCCCCCCCCCCTTTGTGATCTTATTTTTATTGTCAATTTTTCCATATCTGGGTGCCTTTGCCTGTATTTCTCTTTGAATATATTTGGGGCTGCCTTTTTCTGTTGATTAATTTAGCTTTCTCCTTTGAATAAATATTGCACTATATCAGGGCGGCCACGGTGGTGCAGCGGTTAGCGTTGCCACCTCACAACAAGAGGTTCTCCAGTTCGATTCTCAGTTGGGGTGCCTTCTGTGTGGAGTCTGCATGTCCTCCCTATGGTCGCGTGAGTTTCCTCCGGGTGCTTCAGTTTCCTCCCACATCCCAAATGCATGCAGTAGTGGATTGGATACTCTAAATTGGCCCTAGGTGTGAGTGGGTGCATGTGTGTGCCTAATTGGCCCTAGGTGTGAGTGGGTGCATGTGTGTGCCTTCTGTGGAAGGTTGGGCACCGGGCTGGCAACTCGGCACTATAAAACTCCACTGCCAATCATGAGCGGACAGATGTTCTGCTGTGGCGACCCCTAACCGGGAAAAGCCAAAAGAAGATGAGATATCTCTTTCTTTCCCATGCCAATATTTCTTTTTTATACCTTTTTGTTCTTTATATTTTCTCTCTTTCTCAGATGCCTCTTTTTGCAAACAGTCCAAGGTTTCTTGGTGTATATAATGTTTTTCATAAATCTGCTGTATTAATGAACACTAATTTTTATTTGAAGCTTCTTGACAGTTTTTCTTGTGGAAGCATTTTTCTTTCCTCTAATTTCTCTCTTAATCTTCTGTTTGGAAATTCTGGGCTTTTTGCATAACATTAACAATATATAATTTCTTTATTATCCTCAATAGTCCCATTTTAGGAATGCTTCCGTATCATGAGGATTCTACACCATCAGTTTTTTCCAGTACTGGCATCAGTGCACCTACCAGGATTGGGCAGTCTTTTTACCTGGGACTTATGCACTCAACCTTTTTTTTTCGTTTTAACCTACTTCTGTCCATGATGTATGCTATATCAAATACATTCTATGTATTAGTGTCATCTTGGTGAGATTTTATGAAAAACAGGGCCCACCTCACGAAGGAACTCAGATATGATGATGAATTAATTTCCAGTAATACTACTCTCTTATGCTTGCTGACTTATCATCTCTCCACTCAGACATTATCCAGTGATATTCCACCTCTGATACATTATCCAGTGATATTCCACCTCTGATACATTATCCAGTGATATTCCACCTCTGATACATTATCCAGTGATATTCCACCTCTGATTCATTATACCAATGGTATTGCACCTCTGGTACATTATACCAATGGTATTCCACTTTTTATAAATTATCCAGTGATATTCCACCTCTGATACATTACCCAATGGTATTCTACCTTTGATACATTACACCAATGGTATTCCAGCTCTGATATACTAT
>NC_056746.1:71681339-71731339 GCF_019279795.1 Protopterus annectens | reverse complement strand
TGTTAGTTGGTGGGATTTTTCTAACCAGTTTAGGCTTTTTAGTGCTATACAGTGATGGGTTTTGAATGGGATATTTGCTGCAAATGTATTCACTTCATTATAGCACTATCTATATCTATATCCATATCTATAGCTAGTCTATTGTGTTATCACAAAATGAATGGGAAAACTAAAAATGATGCATTTTTGACTGCGTTTTCAAAATAAGCTGAAATCCAATTGAAACATTGCCTTTAAACTAACACATTTTCAAAAATGCTTAAAATATGTGTCTTAGAAGTACAATGATCATTCCAAATAAGGAGACCATGTCCAAAAATGTAATGAATGCCTCTGTAATATGTCAAGGTGCAAGAACAAAAAAGCCTCTTCACTCAGACTTTAGGAAGATGTGTCACTATGATACAGAATTATACAAATCAGTTGCATACAAAATGGCGAGGCTTAGGATAGAACCCTGAGCAGCAGCACTGGTGCAACATTGGCTAGGCATTGGACAAAAGCTAGGAATAATGCCCAACAGAGTTTATATTATTGTTGAAAAAACATCTGCCCAAGGGTGTTCTGAGGCTTGATGCTGCAGGCAGAGGAGCTCTACACCCATTGGAAAGGCTTTATTTCCACATTAACACACACCCTGGAGGACTGTCTGTAAAATTCTTGTGTTTTACTTACTTATTTTTATTACTATATTTTATATATTTTTGATGTAAAATAGTTCCTCCACCTAATGTTTCAAACTTGTTGTGGTAAATGTTAATGGTGTTCGAGGAAGCATTTTATATAAAAAAAATAACACTTTAAAAAAATATCCAAGTATTTACTTTATTTTTGGACTCTTACTCCTAAAATATTTGGCTTTTTGCCAGTCATTGGAGAGTGGAGTTATTAAATAATGACATACATCTGAGTTTCAAACTTTTATTTTCTTCAGAAAATTCATGCTAGCACAAATCCTTTAATTTAAGCACGTTTGTAACCTTATAAGAGCAATAATTACAATCTGTTCCTGTTTTTGAGTCTTTGTTCCCCCCCCTTTATTTTAGGCTTTATCTAGATTTCTTCAGCTGAAAGGTCCAGAGGTATGCAAACTTATTTACTGCTGCTGTTGCCAGTAGTCAGTCTCACTCACTCATTAACTCACACTCACTCACTCACTCACTCACTCACTCACTCACTCACTCACTCACTCACTCACTCACTCACTCACTCACTCACTCACTCACTCGCACACACCTCTGTTCAGAAAATGCATTTTAATATAAATCCTAATATTCAAGTAAAATATGTTCTTATGTTGAAACTTTGTCACCCATTTATTTTAGGTTTCCAGCTATCCTGAGCTAAGAGTTGAGAGCATACCTCTCAACTGTCCAGATTTCTGCAAATTGCCCAGATTTTTGGATCATATATTTGGTCCGTTTCTCATACAATTTGTAGTTTTCTGGCAAATCACTGGGGATTGAAATATTAAATAATGACAGACATTTGAGTTTCAAGCTTCATATCCTTCAGAAAATACATGCTAATGGAAACCCTGTTATTCTTGCAACTTTCTAAGTTTATAAGAGAAATATTTAAAATCTGTCCCTATTTTTGGTCCTTTGTCTCCCCCCAATATTTGTGGCTCTGTCCAGATTTCTTGTACGAAGAGGTAGAGAGGTATGGTCGAGATGTACACAAACCTCTAAACTGATGCTGCTGCCAGGGATCACTCGATCACTGTCATGCTTCACTCTCTCACAAACACACACACACACACACACACACACACACACACACACACACACACACACACACACACACACACACAGAGTCTCTTCTGCTTTTATGCAAACATTCACTCACACACGCAGACAGAAACAAGCACACACACACACACACACACACACACACACACACACACACACACACACACACACACACACACACACACACAAATACACACTTTTCATTTATTTTTTACACTTGCAGCAAAAGTACTGTTTAGTGAGTGTAAAATAATAGCTCAGACTCTCTCTCTCTCTCTCTCTCTCTCTCAATCTCAGACACACATACACTCACACACACATACACACGTGCTTTTTTATTTTTTTTTATTTTATTTTTTTTTTATTTTACACTCACTAAATAGCAGGAGAGCTGCTTAGTGAAGACAAAATAATGGTAGCTGCTAGTTTTTTCAGTCCAAGCTTCATGGCAGCTTGATATGCTACCATGAAGTGATGGGCTCAATTTTCAGCGAGCATTACCTGTAGATTAACACACTGCTGGAAATGTTTATTCTCCAGTCAGGGTTCAATCTACAGGTCACCCATTCTCTAAGGAAAATAATAACATTGCCCATACAGTTGAAAGGATTATTATTAGTAAAATTGTGAATAATAGAAAGAAATGAAAAAAGGGTTAGGGGCTACTTTTTCAAAACCGTATCTCTGTATTTGGATCTATAAAGCTGTCTAATAAAAACACAGGCAGCTGAGTTTTCTAAGCATGAAGAAAGCCTTCTAGTGGTTTGTCTTAAGAAAGACCTTCCAGAGCTAGAGACCCCCTTTTTGTTTTTACTGTCATGCTCCATAACAACTTTAGGTGGTCCATTATTTCCTTATCATGTCCACTTTTGGAGGCATTATTGTCTACATATTCCATAACAAACATTCCACAAGCAAATTAGGTTTGGTAACAAAACAATTTGTCCAGGGACATCTTCAGAAGGGGGTTAGATAAATATATTAATGGGAAGTAAGAGGGTAAGGGGGATGTAAGGGTTAAATGGGAATGAGGGATGATTGGGAGGAATTGAGGTAAGGGTAGGGAGGAGCTTAACGAGTTTATGCAAGTGTAACAGGGTAAGGAGTCACATTTTGGTGTGAAGTTGTTGTAGAGCAGGATTATGTCTTAGACGACTGGTAGGAATTGTGGTGGCCAGGTAGGTCTTGGTTTAATGGTGGTACGACCGAAGGGGTGAGTACTATTTAACCATAATTGTCCTAAAGGATCTTAGTATGGTGTGGTTCTTAGTTACTATACTGATTTGCCAGGGGATAGGGAGGAAGGGTATATACTACATAAATTAGGGACTACATTTAATTTGAAAGTTATTAAGTTGTCTTTGGTAGGTTAAACCATTTGGGGGGAGGGCCAGTGCATTGTATTAAATGAGTTGAGTTCTTAGCATTTAAGATCTTTTCATTTGATTTTTTTTTTAATTCAGTTATTTCGATTAATGTGGTTATTGTTGGTGAGTATGAAGTAACGGCAGTGGTGAAGCAGGTTTTGCAGTTGGCACTAAGGTTGTGGCTGTGAGTTGTAGTTCAGTTATACAACAGGACATCCCCTCTCTCAGAAAGCATTTCCTGCGCTCTTCCCCTTGGACTGGGAACTCTTGGGCTGGAACAATGTCTCTGGCTTAGAATTAAAAGAAGACTTCTCCGTTACCTTTTTTCATTCTTCTCCATTATCATTATGATTCTTAAACAAGGGATCAGTTTCATGCAGAATTAATTGGTTACTCCAATCAGCCTTTAACCTAATGAAGCTATAATTTATAAACCAAGAAACTTTTTTATATATCTGAAATACCTTCTATAGAATTAACAATGCCAGCCTTGTGACTGTAACCCCACCTTCAGGCACTCCACTGGAAATATTTGTCCACAGATATTTGACATTCAACAACTCTTCTAGAACTTCATTAAACTATGTCAAGAGATGAAGCAACAGAAAGTTCACAAACAAGCTGTCATTGTACTTATTGTAATGTTGTTGTCACCCTCCATTGCATTCATCATGCATTAATGATTTAATTTTTAACTTTCTTTACATTATCATAATTTCGTTTTATGCATTGCATTCATCATGCATTATTTCCTATTTAACTTTCTTTAAAGTATCATATTTTGTTTTATGTTGAATACATTGCCCACCCATTGCCTATGTTCCTGTCCATATTTATTTATTTTACAGATCTTAATTTTACTTAGCTAAAAAAAATGTCTGTTTGGCTTCTCTTGTTTTTTGTCACTCGGGGGTGGTGTGTAGAGGGAGTGGAGTTTTACCACAGTTGGAGTTTTGTCAAGGAAGGATGGACAATGTGTTCCCATGAAGACTGCCTGTCAGACGTGCATGTGTTGTGCAGCGTCAACAGCCATGAGGGGAGGGTTATGTCAGTTTTCCATTGTCCAGTTAAACACTAGCTTAGATGCGTTGTAGAGCCACCTGGTTTCTTGTTATGGGAATAACTGTTTTGATATATTGACAGGCTAAAAGCATTAGTGCCCATGGACAAAATATTTGTATGTATGTGTAGTTTTATGTTATTTGCTATCACTCTTTACAGCCTCAACGGTTAACTGATTATGTATAAGGTAAACCACTTCACATATGCTAGCAATTACAGATATGTTTATGTTCCTAAACAACAGACATGCCCCCCGTGGCAGTTAATGTTGTGTTCATTTGTGTTTTTTTTTTCTCCCGTCTTAGGGTAAGAGTGATTGCGTGAGGTCATTCTTCGGGGGCTTGTTTACAGAAATGCTCACAAGACTGTGGTGACCCAAGTATTTGATAATTTATTGGTTGTCCATGATTTCTAGTGGTAACATATTTGAGCTGATAGTTAACTTTACGGGCTGCATGCTAATTGATGTCATGTAAACACATGGGTTCAGTTATTGCTGCTTGTGGCATAAAACTGTCTTTTCCAGCTGTGGGTTCCTTAGCTGGTTGGGTAAAGGTTTGTTGGGGGATACGGTGGTGTCAGGTTGTTGAGAATAAGGGAGGTGGGTTAGTGCAACTGTGTGATTGATGAACAAGGTACTCCCTTGGCAGTTCCTAATACAGCTTTCCTTTTCTTCTGCAGATGGATGAGCACAGAGTGGGCATCAATCAGTGGCCAGAAGGTGATGGATTGAAGTCACAGATAGGTAAGTGCAGATTGGGCATCAGTCAGTAGTTTGAAGGAAGTGGACTTGGAAAGTGATGGATGCTGCTGTTTTTGGAGCTGTGGCAATGATGTCACAGGTAATTTTATTTTATTAGGTGCTCATTTAGACATGTCAGAATTGGTGCAGTTGGGAGTAGTGGGGGGCAGGTGAGGAGGTGCTCTAGGGGCAAGGTGAAGCAGGCTTGGGGCTTGTTTGTGTGGAGTTTGGGGTTGTCTGCAGGGGGATGAAGTCAAAGCAGCATGAGTTTGGGTCAGACTTTGTGGTCATGGTAATGGGGTTTGAATTTTACTTGGGCAAGGCTGTTCTGATGAGTTGCTAGGTGGCCTACATCAAGAGTTAGCAGTGCTGGTGAAATCCAAGGACAAGATGAATTTAAGTTTACCCATCCAGTTGTTCATATGGTGTTTGAAGAGGGCCTACAAGGTGTTCTGTTTGACATGAAGTGGGAGTTTGTCCAAGTGTGTGGTTCCCTCTGGGTGACAAATCTGTCCCTCAAGCAGGTTTTAGTAATATGTACTAGGTTAATGTCTTCAGTGCGAGTAACACATGTACCATTTGACTTGTGCTTTGGGCTGATAGGGGGTGGTTCGTATATGTATGACTTTTGAGTAGGTTGGGCAGGATGGAGCATTGTAGGTATGTGGATGTAATTGGGGGATATGTGCCAAATTGGGTGCTTCATTGGATACACAGAAGTTAGAAGGCTTGGCAATGCATTGTTTTGGAGATTTCTTGCAGATGTAGACCATGTTTTAATTCCTTACAGATGCAAAGGTAACATATGGAGTGAAGAGCTGTGAGGGGAAAGCAAATGACAAATAACAGATTAAGGATGTTGTTCAGCTGGTTGGGCCTCCTGAGTTTGAATGTTAGCCAGTCTACTTGGGTGATTTTGGGTGAGGGCTAATAAGTTGGTGCATTACTTTACCAAAATGGTACATTTGGGGAATTTTGGTGGGTTGGCCTTTTGTTAGATGGATAGTGCTGTTCATGCGGATTTGCATTTTGTTTACGAATGTGGCAGGAGGTGTTGGGTCAGGAGGCATAATTTGGTGGGGGTGCTTTTGTGGTTTGTTATGTGGCAGGAAGGGAGGATGATTGTGGTGATGAATATTTGGAGTTTTCAATTTAATCTGGCTTAGGAGGTGTAGCAGTTGCTGATTAGGGTTAATTCTCATCTGTTTAGTATGGCATGGTATGAATTGTGTTTGTCCTGTTAGATGAGGTGGCAGATTGCATTTGGCTTAAAGGGTTCCTGCTGGAGTTTGGCAACTTTTATAAGTAAGGCTAATGGTAGGACATTGCCAGATTTTTTAATTTGTGTGGGGTTTGGTGGTGTAAGTTTTGCCATGCTTGGGAACAAGGTAAGGCAGTTCAGTCAGTCAAGGAGGTTTTAGCTGCACGTAGTATAGTTGTATGGGTGGCAAGGCAAAATGACCTTACTAAATCTTGGTCAGTGGTGTATTGATTTGAAGAGTTGGGATAGGTTTGATAGTGTGAAGATTGCCAGACATTGGTTATTGACAAGATAGGTTTATTGCAAGGGTTGGCATTGTTAAATGGAGGTTCATTGGATTACACTTCATGTAGAATTTATTTTATGGAGATACTGAAGTCAATCAGGGGGTAGTTTGTGGGTCAGCAAATGCTGTAAGGGTCATTAAATGCTTTCTTGTTTGTAATGGATATTTGGTGTGATGGCAGGATTGCTATTAAATTAAATTTTGGAAAAGGAAATCTCAACTTGGTCATTAATATACACTGGGTGGTAAAATAAGACTGCTGTTAGGCACAATGGTATGCAATTCCTCTTGTATGACTTCATGTGGCATTTGGGTTTAGGTTTTGGTGACACATTTGGCAGGTGATGACTTGGGAATCATTATGAAGCTACTACTGGTGGTTAGGATTAATTAATATACAGAGGTCATACAAGGTTATGGTTATTATTTTAGCAGGTGAGAGGGATCATTGGTTTAATTTCTGTCATTTAGGTAATTGGCTGCTTTGGGTATTTATATGGTAGGACTCTGGGAGATTGACAACAGGGATCCAGTTGGGGTTAGAGGATGGAGTAAACCGAATGATGTTTGGCTTAACCCTTTTTTAACATGCAGTGCTGGAAGTTGGTAGGAGAGAGGGGGGAACAGCCTGGTCAGGCTGGTGGGTGGAGAAGAGGTGCAGGCTTGCCCTCTTCTGTTCCCCCTCTGGTGCTGGATGTTCATTTCAATGAGTTGGGAAAGGAAAGTGAGCGGTGGGCACTGCTTATTTGGCTGGATGGGTAATTCAGTAAATGGTATATGAAGTAAGTTGCTGGATGCTGCTTCATAAGTAAAGTAAGCAAGTGGAGGTATGGACGCTGCTTACTGGTCAGGATGAGCAAGGTCACACTGTCCTGACTAACATTACGTGAATGTTTCTGCTATGATTAAAATCAGCTATACTATGTTTCAGTTGTATTCATACTGGTTAACAAAGTTATGTTTATGGAAATTTAATAAAGGTCGTCAAATGTCATTCAGTGTGATATGTTTATTGAAGAGGACCAGGACAACATCCTTTTCCTTCTGTGTGGAAAAACAAGAAAAATGACTGAAATGCTAATAATGCTTTAAAAATAAGATAAAAAGGGGAGAAATATAGCCGTTTATATACAAGCGTAACCAATTTCTTCTTTAGAGACATTCCAGAAGTTTGTAAAAAACATTTTTTAAATCCGCTGCGAGTGCCATCAGATGAACTCTGTCACTACTAGTGAGCAATGTAGGAAATCTAAAACCTTATTGAGCAATTATTTCAACAGATTTGTAATATGAGGAAGATAGAGAGAATGTTTTTTTTTCCCCAATGGAACATTAGTGCATTATAATAAGCTTTCAGTTCAAAACAGAAAAATGTTTCACATTTACTTGTTACAGAGTTAATGTATGAGAGCTGTACTTACAAATGAGACAAAATAGATTTCCTAATAATATTATAGTCTGATTATATTTTCACTGCAAATTGTTACAGAATCTGTTGTTGAAGTGAAACATTTTCTGGTTGTCTTTCTATCTATTCAACTTTAAATCTGCCTAGCCATTTATGTATTTTATTGGTAAGTGAAATAGATGACTAGGGACCCCCTTCCAGTCACAATTTAATAGCAGTAAAATGAAGAACATGCATCAGATTAAAAACAAAACTGTGGTAAGTGTAACTTGCAATATAAAAATAAAGTAAACAGTAGCTTAATGTGGTTAACTTCTTTAAAGGTCCACTTCCCCTCATCCTAAATACATATGTATAAGGTTAACAGGTTTATTTTTATTTTGTTTAGATATCTGTTAGATGGGTAGGTGAGCTGCTCTGAGGACCATCTTTAATGGTAGCAGGATATGCAAATGAAACCGCTATATGGGGTTTGAATAGAGAATTAGGACTGTATAAATCATGGAAAAGAACCAGAGATATATGATTAGCTCATCTTTAACTCTGCAAGATGAGTAGAGGGTATTCAACATAGGATACACAGTTCAGAGAATATTAAGCAGACTTTTAAATTTAAGTAAGAACTTAGCTCTGTAAGACATTCAACTGTAGATGAAAAATGTCTACTTATTTATGTCACATTGCAGGGCAGTTACTTTGTTAGTGTCACAGAGAAACGTTTTATGTTCACAGAACAGAGAAGAATATAATCTAGTGGTACATATTATTAACCTGTGCCCTTGATATACTAGCAATTATAGATTTTGTTTGTACTGGAAACTGTAATTAATTGCATCTATTCAATATTGAGTACTACACATTATTTTAACATTTCTAATTTTTATTTTAAACATTTTTACTAATGGATTAGATTATTGCTTGACAATATTTATGCTTCCTCACAAGGAGACGACTATTTTATATGCTAGAAAGAAAACTTTGTCAGTGCAAAATAAATGACTTTAGGTATACAGGGATGATGGTGTCAGTGAGTCTAAATTTATATTTTCTATTATATGTTTTAATGCGGGCTATCGGCATTAAAATGACTTGTGTATTAAGACCATCATTGCAGTAAAAAGTATGAAGAGATATTTACCAATTGCATGCTTTGTTGGTATGCATCACTATGCTTTTTAAAGTGCTAGAAATGACAAATAAGTAATTATACATTACAGCAAATAAATCAAATTACACTAATTAAACCTAAATTGAAAATGTGCCCCTGTGTTACTATGTTGATGCATTGCTCAATGATCTGACAAAAGGACTATTTTTTCTCTGTATTCACTAATTACTGATTTAAAAATAACTATTTGACTACTGTTTAACTAACTTGTCAGTAACTGATCTGTCAACATCCATAGAAATAACAAGTGAGTATCAGCAAAAAACAAAAAAACACAAAAAAATTTTGTTCTGTAAGAGGCAAGTTTCCCAACAAAACCCCTTTTGCTTCCGTGTCTACATTTTATGCATAGCATGGCATCAGTGGTTATTGTAAAATAAAAACATATTACAGCATTAAAACAATTCATATCCAATATACTATCACAAATACAAAATACGCTCAAACATTTAAGCTTAAATATTTAGTCTGGGGCTAAATTAGAGACATTCATTTTCCTGACTTTTTGTTTTATGTTTCATGAAGCAAGAGCATTTAGTTCCTTGAATCCCGATGTATTACACGGTCATAACATGGAACAAATATCTGATATGACATAAATTTCCTTAAGTAGTCCTACGATGGATCCACTGAAATGAATACACTGTAATAGGCGCACTCATTTGGGGTCTAAATGGGAAGCAGTGACCAAATGGAGAGATGCAATCAGCAAGAGAAGGCATGTAGTATTGCTAGAACTGAATTAATTCTCAGGCATTGATGTGTAAATTCACGCTGTGGACCCTGGGACTCTGTTTTTTTTTGTACAAATTTTCACCAAGACAACTCTGAAATATTGACTGTAGAGAAAGATGAACCACAAAATAACAAAAGAAGAAAATAAGACTTGGTACACAGATCCCGGGATACTAATTGGAAGCTTCTGGCATATACACTAGTGCCAGGACTGCAAACAATGACATGAAGTGTAGTCATATAATTAATTTTAATCCATTCCTAGCATCGTATTAGAAACCCAACTAATTTGGAGAAATTATAAGCAAATCAACCATGTGAAAAAGAGCTTTCATTATCTTATCATAAGGATACCATCCGATCACTTCTATTTATAATTTATTAAACTATACAGTTTCCCTATAAACCTCATTGTTATAGTTCATATAATTTGTTTTCCATTATTTATTCTTTATATCAAAAAGGTACCTTACATTATCATGTTTGCATAAGAATACTGAAAAAGGAGAAAAAATTACTAACGCATTATCTAAAAATCCTTCTGTATAATTTTCCAAATGTGTGGAATGCAACTCTTAATATCACATATTTAATCATTATATGGATTCAGATAGTCAAACACTTACTTTGTAATTTACTTCTAAATGCTGGAGTGTTCCGAATTCTTTTGACTACCACTTTTTCGCATCCCACACACACTGAAAAATCTCACTTTTATTTGATCTCATCAGTTGTATCCATTTGGCCAAAAATGAGCAACCAACAAGGTTGACTTATTTTCAACTCCAAGTTTCTTCTTTGCATTTAACTCCAAAAATTAAAGGTATGGGGCCTTAAAGCCTTTTCATCCTTCTAGAGAATCTCAAGAGTTTCATACCTTTTGCATAATAATTTATATACATTGCATATATTAAAGTATGATACATGTTTAGTTTTGCTTTAATAGCTTTTGGAAGAGTCAATATAATTTGATACTCACAAGCTGGTATTCACTTTCATAAGATTTTTACATAATTTTCAGTGCTATTGTTGATATATGTTTTAGGTCTGTGCTAGGTACAATTATTTGAAAACAAATCTCACATAAATAGAAAAGTATATAACCTCTTGCAAAATGTCCCCTTTTAACCTGTGTTTAAACCTTAACCTCCTACTTTTATTGTTTTGTAAGTTTTTATATAGATTTGACTCACAGTAATCTATGACCTATTCTGAGGCATAAACTTGACCATGAATTCCATCTTCTCTGAGTAGAAAATGGTGTGTCTAATATCAGCAGAGCTTCCAGACAGCCATTTGGCACTCAGCAAGTTCCAGTTATCTTTGTAGCATTCTTGCTAACCTTCTTAGTCTCTTCAGATATACTATTTATATCAATTACAACGTGCCACCTGTGTCTCTCCACTTTATTTTTTTTTAATTTCTTTGTATTAAAAATCTATTTGTAAGACTTTATTTTGTGCCCTTGCATGATATTAAACCAAAAAAATAAAATGTTGACCACTCCAAGCTTATTAGATATAAAATGTTTATCACAGATGGCTAAAGCTATGAGCTGTTAATGAGCTGCTTCCTCTGGTGCAGGGTTTGATTCCCTCAGCCTTCATTTGCCTATTTTGTGATCTTGAGTGAGTCACTTAACCAACAAGTACCTTGTGGCAAATATGAATTTGGGCTAGGCTTCTTAATGGTTTTCTGAAATGAATGTCTAGTGGCTATTTGTACACTCTCGTTTTCGAGTCTTTCAGCACATCAATAACTGCCTATTTTATTGTGTTGTCAGTATATACACTAATTTGCTATAGATCTGCTTGGAGATCAAAAACAAGTGTTAATATAATAAATAACACTGATTCCAGTACAGAAGCCTTGGATATGCCATTTGACATATTTTGTTCTTCTGATAAAACTCCTGTAACCTCAGTCAATAAGCTCATATCACTCCTGCTCAAGTATTTACTCCTTAACAATTGGTTTTTGTTTTGTCAGTAATTTTGGTTGAGTGGAGTCAAAAGTTTAACTAAAGCTTATATAAAATGAGCTTGACAGAAAGACTGAGCTTTAACATTGCTATGCATTATGCATTGAAATGACATTTATGTCTAGTTTAGCTGAATGCCTCAATTCATGGACAGGTGGAGATACCTGAGGCATTTGTCATTTTCAAAAAATGCTTAGCAACCATCCCAGCTGGTGGTCAAAAAAGAGATAGTTTCCAATTAATCACATGCACGCAACAATGTGGTTGGTAGCTTATGCCATCTGTTTATGAATAAATATGTATCCCAATAAAAAAATTGCTAAAGGCATCTTGCTTTGAATTCATTTAGGAAGGAAAATGAGAAGTTATTTAAGGAAATAGTCTGTTCAGGGTCTACAAGCATATTGTGATGCAGAATAATTCTTATTTGTGTGTTTACTCCAAGTGTATTTTTGCTTTGTCTGCAGTTAGGAGTCTTTTTCTAAATGAGCCTACTGCTGATTTGATTGTTCTGTGGCCCTGGAGAGGTGCATCTCAGCAAGTTTTACAAGGTTTCTTTATTTTCACAGTATAGTACCGTCTGCCTCATGTGACACAGATACAGCTGAGTATGTAGATTCTGAACAAAACTTCTTTACTCTGATAGTTAGATTTATGACTAGCAGACATTTAAAAGCTAATTATCTTATTCTTAGAAAATCACCTTGTGTTGGTTAGAGAACAGAAGCTATGCAATCATTCCATTTTGTGGTTAAGTTTAATTTGATTGTTTCAAAGGTGAAAATGTACTCTTACTAGGTGGGCTGCTCTTATATATAAACACACACGCACACACACACACACACACACACACACACACACACACACACACACACACACACACACACACACACACATATATATTTATATGTGTGTGTGTGTGTGTGTGTGTGTGTGTGTGTGTGTGTGTATATATATATATATATATATATATATATATATATATATATATATATATATATATATATAGATAGATAGATATCGTTATACCTATATATATGCACACAGACACACACAAAACCCCAAATTAATGCTACTTCTCGAATAATATAACTATCAGAAATTCCGGGTTATGAAGCAACTTAATATCGTTAACATTATAGTGACTGCAAAATATCCTAAATAATAATCAACATAAATAAAATGCTTGGTAAGAAAAGCCAAAAGGTCAACAACAAAGAGAAAGGCACCAAGATTTCTCACAGAATGCCCAAACTAACCACTTAAGTCTGTACTTACAAGCCCAGGAAAGGGATAAATATGTCATGTCTACATCATATGAAGTTTGACTTTTAAGGCCTGAAAGCATCATTATAGACTTGTAAAAATTAAAAAGTTGTGCTCATTCAGAAACCTTATAGTTAAACACTTGAATTCCCTTTAAAAGTCATTTGCATATATCTTCATGTGTCTCCTTCAAAGGAGGTTTAAGGTATATACAGAGAAGACTCCTGTCTTTGTTGTTGGTTTTTTGGACTTTCTGTATGACTGTTTGTTCCTTTGTCTTGACAACAGCATTGGGAATGTTCCTTGTGCTCAGGAATGAGTGTTGCCATGTAAGTTTGATTCTGAGTTATTATAATGGCAAAGTCTTCTAGATGCTGGTGATACCCTTGAGAGTTTCCAGGCTGTCTTCCATAAGCTAGACCTTGAATGAGATGTCCTACCATATGATGTGGAAGTCTGATGATGCCTAATTGTCTGAGTTTTGGAGAAATACACATCCATAGATGAAATGCTTTCTTGGGTCCACCACACATGTTCATGTACCCATGTCCAGCATTGTCTGCAATGTGTGTCTGGTAAGTCTTCGCTAGTTTGTGGATAGAGGCTGATATGGATGCCACGTGAGCAACTCTGATCCACATGAGGGCAATCATTGCATCAATATGTTTCAGTACAGCTAATGATTTATATAGGCTGCACATTTTGTAAAGTGTCTTATTTGATTATTCCAGTTTTTCCTTGGACATTATATTATGGGATGATTATGGACACTACTTTAAACTTCCTTGATATCTTTTTGACATCCAGTTTGTACTGGATGCATTGAACTACATCATGAAATAAAAAAAATAGTAACTAAAATACACATCAACAAACTGAAACAAAACAATAAATGCCACCGGACAACAAATCCATGTACCTTGAAAAACATTAATAGGCAAACATAAGAAAAACGTGAGTACTTTCATCTAAAAAGACTTTTTGTTTTTGTTTTGCATCATGAAATGATTACATTTTGAGGAGAAGTCTAACTAACTTTACTCTTTTTTTACTCCTAGAATTTTTCTCTGATTGCATTATTTGTTAATTTGTAGTTTATATATAAAGTGGTATTCACAGTTATTATGCATATACACAGAAAATATTTACTTATTTTATTTATTCATTTAAATTGTATAAAACAAGTGTTATTGAAGGAGACTGGCGAAATGTGACACTTCTTTGATTCCTATGTTCTAATGGATATCTTGACATATCAATAAAATTTTGCTTACATAACTTGGATATATTTTTATTAAATCAGCATGAACAATGAATATACAAATTACTGCTGAAGGAAAACATGATAAGCTTACTGAGGGCACCCTTCATAACTCAAGATTTTATGTGATTTTCATTTACAGTACAGAATATTACATGAAAAAAATAATATATTATTATTATCTCTTTATTACAGTAGACAAATAAAAGGAAGACCAGATTTCTAGAGAGCTGCCCTCAATTTAAGTCTATTCTGATTCTGAAAAATTTGGGGCTGGATTACAAAAGCTATTTCCGGACAGCGCAGCATGCTGAAGGAAGACTTTGCATTAGATGCATATTCGATTTCAGAAGGTATGTTGCAAGCAGTATGAGTACTTAAATATTCAACACAGGATAATCGTGGATTCTGTTTGAGCCTGTCAGATTCCAAAACACATTGTGCATGCCCAAAGCAACTTAAATGTGACAAACTGCAATGCTAACTCTGTTGCTGTAATCCTCGGCATATGCCATACTGCATTGTGAGGAATGGAAGCTATTAACATGGAATGCAATGGAATCCATAATAATACTGCCAAAATAAAAAAATCTACCTTTAGTAAATAAACTGCAACAGGTTGCAGTACTACAAGCCATGGAGTATGATGTCGCTATGCACCCTAGGAGGTCACCATCTAAAATGAGAACAAAGCTGCAATTAAGCCACCTGTCAGATCAGCAAATAATTGACAGGTGCCACCTGTGCAAATAGCTGGGCTAGGCTGTATGCAATATGTGTGCCCCACACATGTCAGTGTGGACAGATGTGTGCCCCACACATGTCGATGCAGACAGATGTGTGCTCCATACATGTCTGCACAGACATTGTGAGGTAACCCCATCCCTCTTGAAACAAATGTGCATATCAGCCTGGGTGTACTTGCATCCAGGACATTCCAAAGATACATGGGTGATGCTTTAGCAGTGTTACAGACAGCTGCCATTCTTATCTTGTCAAAATTCTAGGCAGCAATATACAACATGGTCATTGATAACATACACTTTCCACCTATCCTCATGGACTGTTATGCACCAGTTCTATAACCTTGGAAACTTCCCACATATACTTGGTGCAATAGACTGCACCCACATCTCTATCAAGACCCCAGTTCATCCAGAAGCAGACAGCTACATTAACAGAAAGTGGTGTCCATCCCTGAACTGCCAGTTCATGTGTGCGGCAGATGGCAGCTTAACAAACATCATGGCAACACACCATGGAAGTGTCCATGATGCTGCCATATGGAGGGACAGTGGTCTGAGGGCCACATTCCAGCAAGGTGAAATAACTGAGGGAATACGACCAGATAAGTACAAGAATACAGCTACAATGTAAGCTAAGGACAGACCTCCCTACAATATTCATATTGACAATATATGTGTTTACTCCCCACAACAGGTGACTGTAGTTATCCAATCAAGCAGTAGTTATTGACCCCATACAGAGAACCATCAAACCCTGCAAAGGAGGCCTACAATAGAATGCATGCAATGACATGAAATACATTTAAGCTTGTCTTTGGTGTAATGAAAGTTAGGTTCAGATGTCTTGACACAACTTAGGCACACTGCAATACACTGCTGAGAAGACAGCACAGATGATAGTGTGTGCCATGCTACACAACATGCTGACAACAGCACATGATGGTCTTCCAGCTGCAGGTATGGGTGAACTACCCCAAGAACCTCAGATGTTTGAAGATGATATTCCACAGGTATCAGAGGAGGACCAGGAGGACACGGGGTAGAAGACACAGGTGTGGGCAATGGAGGGTACAGGCCCAGGCAATATAGTGGCATTTGACACACAAGGTGGAGTTATGACAAACTACACATATAGAAGTACACACATTAAACACTAATGTTCGGGTGTTGCCCCACCACAGCAGGACAGATTCCATATAATGGCAATTACCCGGTAGATGTACACCCTAAGCATAAGACATAACAACATCATCATAACATATAACAGTATGAACACGTACAAATACATCACAACAGGGATCATCATCTTAGGGCCCAACTGACTCAGGTATGTATACAGACTCATATTGGTGTATCTGTGTATGGCAGACAATAAGGGACAGACATTTGTGAAACACATTCCTACCTGTCCACTGTGAAAAGATGTAAACAAGAAAACAACTTGGGATGTAATGTACAAGTGTTGTCAATATCACAAGCAAGATATATCACTGTAAGGTATGGATAAACTAATGTAATACATAAGGTCACCTATGGTTAGTAATATTTTGCACTCCTGTGGCATCAGACTTATCAAAGAACACAGACAGATGACATTGTTAGTGTTCTACTTAGCAATCATCATCTCTACTGGGTGAGACTGACACTACTGGGCAGAGTGGATCAACTGTCAGTGTTACTCTAATGCAGGCTAGGCTGTACATACTGATGTCTCACACTGCAGTCCAGTCTGTCCCTAACATGTATGGAAACACTTGTCCCAGGTTTCTCCATGGAGGAGAGTAATGGGGTAATGGCAACATGTGGAGATGCACTGTGGGAAGGAGTATGACTGTGACTTGACTGTTTGGATGTGACTGCTGGGCCCACATCACTTGGGCCAACAGCAGAAGTATGTGCACGTTGGAGCATAGACATTAATGCCTGATGGCAAGGCTTGGTATGCTGAGAGGGGGCCTGCCTCACCCATGTGGCAATTGGCTAAGGAGAGTCAGGGCATGCAGAACTGGGCTTGCATTATGCCACTGCCGTAGTACTGTCATGGCCAGAACTTTTAAGGACCATGCCACAGAAAACATGCTTTCATTCTGTGCAGCCACTGATGCCATGACCTCACCATATCTGTGCTCCTGTCCTTCATGCAGCACACCCAGCTTGTGTGCAATACGAACTGTGGCATGGGCAAGTGCACAGCTGTTAGATCCATGACATTGATGGGAATGCTCATTTGCCTGTAGGAGTAGGTTGGCCCTTCTGGCACATGCCCATGCACACTGGCTGCATGCTTATGTGCACTGCAATGGGCAGTATCAATGAGCTGTGGGAACTGTCCACATCAGCAGCAGTATCAGCAAGGGTTTGTTGTCCACAGGCCTCATCCAGTCCACCATCCAACGTCCCCTCATTGGCAGAATGGCTGGACATGTTTTTCTCCACATCTGAGGCTACAGCTGCATGCACATGACTGTCACCATCCAGGCCAGACTGTATCACCGTGTCAGTGTCCTCTATGCCAGGAGCCATGCTAGCATACTGAGACACATCAGATCCCACATCAGGATCAGTGGATAGACTAATGGAGGATAAAGGCAGTTGTGCTAAAAGAAGAGACATATGATACAGATCATGATAGTGTGCTTACATCACATTCTGTATATCATTAAAGATATATGACACATATATCTTACTGCAGTGTTACAGATAATAAAGACCTATCATGAAGTCTTGTCTGTATGGGGCACAGAATCTTATAAAGGAAGTTGATAATTATGTTACACATCCAACATATCTTACATAAGTGAGAAATGCAACCATAACGCACACCTGCCAAGTCCTTGTGGGATGATGGCACTGGAGGATAGGGAGGAAATGTAACTGTTGTAGGGAAACAAAGTCATAAACATAGCATTCTTAATCATATCATTGTCACCATGAACCATTCCAACAGTGTTAAAACATACAGCAGGTTTTACACAGACATACCAGATGTTTGTTCACATGATGATGATGCAGTCTGTCCTGTGAATGGGTCAACGGACACAGTATTAATGAAGGACAACAACAGGAATGACAGCAATAGTATGCATTAAATATAGGTAATAGTACACCACTGACACCCTTACAGTGTTGTGAATGTGTGTGCTGTACTGTGGATCCTTCAGTGGGAAAGAGAAAGACAACATAGTCATGTTTGCAGGCAATGGAAGAGTGACATGATGACATATATGACACAATAACAGGAGCTGCTGATACTCACATGACATACGTGCACCTATTGGCTAGATGTCCTTGTGCAGAAAAAAAAGTGAAATTAATTTCATGCAACAAGTCTGCTACATAGTGTTGCAACGCCATGAACATGTTGTGGTGACATACCTGGTCTCTCTGTAGATGCACCTGCATGAATTGTGCCATAAGAGGATGTAGCTGTAGTTTACAATGTTAGGGAAATATATGAAATATATGACAGTTTACACCAGTGGCATGAGAGGAAATATTAATATGACAGTTAACACCGGTGGCATGAGAAGAGGCTGAGGCAATAACAGGTAGTGGTCACAGTAACACTGTATGGAGGCATCTACCTGACATTTCCTGCTGCTGTGCAGAAGTGCACGGACCTGTGAACATTAATGCAGACAACACTACACATGTTAGTTGCACTGTTATGTCTGTACTGAGGTTGAATGGCTACATGTCAAAACACTTACACTGATCATCATACTGTGTTGACTCGTGCACAATGCAATTCTGCTGCTGAAAAAAATGAAAATATGCATGCAACAGCAATATGAGATGATTTACTGTATAGGCATCAATGTGCATGTGCGGCCTAGAACACCTGCATCTATCCCACTCCCAGGTATGCAGTGCTCCCCACTCTCTGTATTCAGGGATGCAAGAAGTTGTGTGATCTCATCGGGGGGGGTCAATGGTGAGCCACCACTGGTGGCATCATTCGATCGCTCATACCATCGTACCCTGTTGGCTACACAAAGGATCAAGTCAGAGCAGCACTGGTGACAGACCTTATGGGATCTATTGTGACCTCCTACTGCATTAATCATGTTGGTGAGGTTGGCCCAGACTTCATTCCTCCATACTGTACTCCCTGTTCATCCAAAGAGTCTCTGTCCATGTTGTCACATAGCATCTGCTATAAATGTTTCTCCTGTGGGGAGAAATTGTTGTCCCCTAGGTCTACTTGCCATCTGAAAGACAGTGATATACACATGTTCAGATTCATGTAGGGGGGCACTTATGGGGATGATTATATGGATAGTTTATGCCACTGTAAACAATATGCATTCCTGCGTAATGCATATTTCTATGAAATACTCACTGTAACATATATTAGTGTGACATATAAAACCATACAATGCCTACATATATAACACTTGGAAAAGCAACATAACTTGTGATATCTGTAAAAGCTGTCTGTGGGATTCAAGCACTTTATAGTGCATATCCAGGAAATGGAGGTTCAAGCACAATAGCATCAAGCCACAGGAGCCACAGTCTGAAAGCATTTCACATATTACACAATCATATGTGTACAACAGAAACTTGTGATGGCTGTATTTGTAATGCAATTGCAGCCTAAACAAACAAGTAGTCTAAATCAATCTCTTATATGACATTTTACACATCATGACCTTATAACAACACAGTCATTACGGAACAGTGAATGCCATCCACATTAACAGGTAGCATCTGTAAATTATCAATTGAACAACTTACAGAAAGTGTCAGAAAACCTCAGGATCCGTAAGCTGGCCATAGATGGTACGGATCCTTTTCGTAATGACCTAGCAGTTCTAATACTTGTTTATAGAATCATCGATGAGTAACCATCCATAACAGCAATAGGAATATGTACTACATAGCAACATACGGATAATGTCAGAATCTGTATTTTTCTGTATATACACCATGGAGTGTATGGAGTCAGCTACAAGATGTATGGAAAATCTGTAAATCCATCTTTATGCATTGTTTATTTTTGCTATTTACATCTGTCTGTATAGCCACATATAGGAAATTACTGCATGTTCATGATGCAGATGTCAAGATCTGTATGCATACAGGTAAATCACACACCATGCCATTAAGTTATAAACATTTTTCATAATGCATACATTTTCCATAAACGCATCATTCTAAAGCGATACATTTGATAATGAGCAATGTTAACATAGGTGTGTAATGAGCTGTTATTCCCCAAAACAGTAAAACTTGCAGGTGTCAAATTACCTTTGTAGCTACCTTTGACTCAGGTATAACTGAAAGAAAGAGCAGCTATCTGCATAATTCTTTTAGGTACCATTTGCATCATACATATTTAATGAGGTTCATTAAAATTCAAGTTTTTGGAATCCCATTTGCAGACATCCATGTAATTCTCAAAATTTGGTACATTAACCAATGCCTTGGCATAACGTGAAGGTATTCTGCGCAAGTACCTAATAGGTATCATTAAAGAGGACCATGTGTATCACATACCTGGTACCTTCCAATGACTTGATAAAATGATATAAGTGCCACTTTTAAACTCTGAGTTTGATACATTTACAGATCAGATCATTGTTACCTATGAACTACGTAGGACCTCAGTGAACTATTTTCAGATCTGTGTTTTTTTGCATTCGATTATTGAGATGGCTACTTTCAGGAGGCATCAATATGTCTGGGCACTCAGTTAGACCAAGTAAGAGAACACCCAGATGTTGGCCATCTACAGTGGAGTGGAGGATCACATGACAGCCAGACCATGGAACTTCGCAGTGACTGATGTTTGTAACTGGATTATGAGGGAGCATTGACAATGTATGGAAAGCTACCAGACTGGAGCTCAGGTTCACCACTGCTATGATGACCTGCATTAAAGGGACACAGAGGAGCTTTGCTAGATGGTTGTCAAGGTGTATCAAAAGCTGTGGATGCCTACAGTTTCACAATCCTATGTATACCTGAGCTTTCCTATGGAATATGGAGATATAGCTGTGTCCCAAATATATTGGATATATGCCGTTTAAAATCATTAAGTTGTTGTCCTGGCAATTCAGTCATCTGGATACCCAAGAAGACTGTTCTCCATGTAAGTATGAGATCTCTTCCCATGGGGTTTATTTTATTGCTAATTTTTGTAATGTACATAATATTTAACATTGTAGATGTATGCATGTTTTCAAACATATAACGATATAATTTCACACATCCAATATAGCTATGTATCACTGACGCCTATAGCGCCTAGGCCAATGATGACTACACATTTTGTAGTTATCCATGATACTGTGATAGTATCACCTAGCCTACCTGATTTTGTGAATACTCATTTATAAATACCTTCTTGTATGTATGCATGTATGAATTTGATTTGCTTTGTGTACTTTGTCAATAAATATCTTTACGTGTAGTCCTCCCATACACATTACTGTCTCCCTGATGTACAGCAACTTGTAGTTTTCTGTTAACAGTAGCTATGTGATACATGACACTGCCCCACTCTATGAGAGATGAAGGTTTTCATTTGCTCTTATCAGTTGTCACCACTGTGCTGACATCTGTTCATTCTTGCAACTTATTTTTCATCACGTTGTCCTTTTGTATATCCTAAGCTGTTATCTATATTAGTAACCCATCCCTACACATTCATAACTTCAAGTCATTTTACTACATTCACACCATATGCTTTCAGGCAAAATCGATTAGCTAGGCAGGTAGATGTAAGGGTTAGAGTGTGGATGCAGCTTAGAGCTGCAGGTTTAATCTCATGTTCTGCACTCTGTGTTCAATTCTGTTCCAAGATGTAAAAGACTGTGTGCAACATTACAAAATATGTATGGTGATTCTGTGATGTTCTTCAACAGAAAAATTTTTAGAATGTGATCTGAGCAATGTATATCACTGTTATGTGAGGACTACATCATTTATAGTTGCTATTTTCTTTTTGCAGGTGATGAGGGCAGGACCAGTAGGTAACCTTTGTGCATCAAGTGGATGCACAGGCTGGAGGAGCAGAAGAAGGTATGTTGCTAAATTTGTCTGTTTTGTTAAACAAAATGTGTCTGATCCTTGTTACAGGCAAATATTTCTGACATTACCATGCATACTGCTTAATAATGTAGGAATAACAATCATGCATAAGCACTTGTAAGCACAATATTCACACTGTACCTGTGCTTACAAGTCCAATTGAAATACAACTATGTTTAAATATTGTTTAGCAGCAAGCCATGTTTTCTGAAGATAGTGTATGAAATGTATGCCACAAATTAAATGATAGTTGGTTATGTGTAACTGTCACACTAATATTGAGGTGAATGTTTCACATACAAGTCTGCAGTGATTTGCCTGTTCTTTATAATGTTATGTGTTGGCACACTTGTAAGTGTGGATATGGCTTTCAGTGACCAATTTGTTGTGTATAACCTGCCTACTCACATAGTGAATGGATGTCTGCCATGTTTATGTTTACACTGTTGTTGGCAGACTGTCTGGCATGTCCTTCAGTTCAACCTTAGTATTGTATCTGCTTACAGCACCTTTGATGGTTTTGTTAAAACATACTTTTATCCGGTGTTTTGGGATACTTGTGCCCATGGGCATTTCTTAGTACCATTTCATAATCAGTAAGCAACATAAGGATGTTTGCATTTTGCAGGGTAGGGATTGGTAAAAAATGTAGGTGGGTCATGGGTACATTTGTAGGCAGGCAATAATGTTCATACAACATATACTAGATTCTCATGTGTTGCAGGCTGTGACTGTGTTTATGATTTGGTAATGTTGTATTCCTTAAATTGATGTGTGGTCAGCCAATGACCATGCTGCCTGGCCCAGCTGTTTGTCATACGGCTTCCATATTTTTCACATTACTGTCATCTCACTTTGTCTTCATTTTAACAATGTTAATTGGTGGCTGTTCATATGACTCATTACATGCACAGTCCCAATATGAATGTTATGCTGCCATTTTCAATTTTTTGTGTCAGATGACAGTTATGTGAATGTTTCATAAGGCAGTATCAAGGTATGCTTCATTTCAAATGTCAGGATATGTTATGTGTGCTTGCTTTTCATTTGCTTGCCATGCTTAATGCTGGCCAGTACACAACTGTCCAGGTCATGTCATGATTTCCACTGATAAGCTGAGTTATGCATGCTATTGCATGGCCTTGATTAAGCTGTTGACAGTTTGTGATGGATTCAGTATCCCTGACATGTTCCGTTACTGGACTTGCCCATAATTATAGATAAAGTGAGATAGGGAAGGTGTGTACATGAGGAGCCATCTGATAGCAGCTGTTCTGTTGATTATAATTGTACTACTTGGTAATGTTTGCACCATTTCATCTTGAATTTAAATGCGACCTTCAATGTATGCTAATATAACTTCATTCTCATATTCTAATATGCAGAGCTCACATGTGTATGGGATGTTAATTAATGTATCTTGGACTGCAGATGTGCACACCAATTTCAGTTTAATGTCAGCTGTGATCTTCATAAGAATTTGATGCCTGATAGATATTTACTTTGCATCATTATAGTTTGATTACTGACATACATCACATATTGTGATATACTGGACTATGGTCATACAGTATTTTAACGTTTCATGAGGACTGTTTTCTGCTTGCTCATTGTGTCACAGTGGGTATGTTATGCAAGCAGATAGTATCAGGTATGCATATATAATCTTTGTCCTGTGTTGTAATTCATCTTGACAGAGGATGGGACTCGTAGATGATCATCAATCAGATGTAGATGATGAGCTCATGTCAGGCCAATGCCAGAGTCCTCTGATGACAATGACCATGAAGACAAGGATGATGACGAGGAAGCTGGACCTGCACATGCCATCATCCCTACTACAACCTGAAGGAGACGATAGCAGGAATAACAGGGAGTCGATTACTGGAAGCAGATTCGAGAGGTGGTGATTGATGTATTTTGTACACAAATGAGGGACATGATGGGTAATTTTTTTCAGGATACTGCATAGGCTATGTGTGACTCGTTCAAGTAGATGGCGCAAGAGATAATTTATGATGTTCTTCCCCATGAGAGCAGTCTGTAAGCATTATCTGTGTGCTCCAATTGTGTAATATTGTCACCATGCTGTTTGCCATATCAGTGCTTGGACTGTATATAAACTCTTATGCAGGCATGTCTTTTTGCTGCCATGCTTGTGTCCTTTAGGTCCGAACATACAATGTAGATATCGTATGACATTTAATTATGTTTCAACATATGCATGGCACACATTAACACATCAGGTCTTCCTTCCACATTCAGCTGTCTTTGCATTGTGGCAGCTAACATGTTACTACTGTTACAACAATTACACTGTAAAGATGTGTTAGTGACCAAAACTCGCAAACTACATGTTAGCCATAGTCTAGCAATGCCACAGTGGTATGGTTAAGATTTGTGTATTGCCATATCATGTACATGTAACAAAGGGCATGTCCTTGTCTATATGTTTTGGATGACAGTTGTCATGCTGTCCCACTAGTATTATGTCATGTTGTGTGGCATGTGTTGGCAGTGCTGATACCATGTTGGGTCATATAAATGTATGTCATACACATGGGCAGTCCTCCTTTACTCATTGCATAGACCACTAATGTAACATTCATGTATACTCCATTGTAATGATAATTAATTCAGTAACAGTACAGTATGCCGTGTTTAGTTATGTTACTTTTCCACATCCATTCATCATTCATATAAATTCACTCCTTTCGACAAATGGTGTACACATTCAATGATGTATGTACATGTCTCTGTACATAGTCTGATCCATATTGAAACACCATTGTACCTTTGACATGTGAGCAGTCACTGACTTAACATTAATGTGGTGTAATGATACTCACAGGACTGTCCTCTGCTCTGTAATGAGCAGGGTCAGTGACTTATAACTGCAGTTGTTTATTCTACATTGGCATGACAGTATATGTGTTTATGATGGAAATTCTTAGCTTGCTTGCTATGCCTGTTGATGTTATATGATTGCACAGTTGCGTATGTGTGATTTAGACACACCTATTTTTGTTGATGTCAGCAATTCAGTTTACCCATGTGACTGACATTTGCCATTTGCTTAAATGTATTTTGGGTTGGCTTCAACAACCCCTTGTTGTCCTGCTTTATCACTGTCTTTCTTGATGTGGGCCCAGGTTGTCCAGCTCCCTTCCACCTTTGTAGGGACGCAATATATTTTGCAGATATGTTTGCATTTGTTGGCGTTATTGTCCATTGCCATGTATTACTTTGTTTACAAGGTCAACATGTGGCAACTCTAAGGCCATTATATAGATACAGGACATATATATGCAAGTCACTGGCTACAGCTTGCAATACATCCTTGTTATCATTATACTTGTGTGTTAGCCAGAGTACATTCTTGAAATTCATGTGCACAACCTGATATTTTTTATATAGCTGTACTGTTAGATTTGTGAACATATATTATTCTCACATGTCATTGGTGTGTGTATGTGCATTACGATTGCTTTCATGTAAGTTTCAGTTAAGCCACTTAACGATCATACATATATGCCTATGTGTGTGACATATATGCATTCTTTCAAACATTTGTTTGGGTTGTGCACACCTGGTTAAGAGTGTAGCAGCCAGTATGCTGCTTTCCTGCAGTACTGCTGTCTGGCACTGTGTTTGGTTATTTGCTTTTCACATGTATGGTCAGAGGTTCTGGTGTGTCCTCTGCTAGAATTATCTAGTATTCCAAGATCTGCATGTGCCCATCTGCGATGTTGCTTGGCTTACACTTGCACTGCTGACAAACTAGTTGGATATGGGTTTATTTATTAAATGAGTATTGTGATCCTTATTTATTACCGTACAATACACATCTACCATTGGTCATACACATCCACGTGTGACTGCCCCACAGTTTGCAAAATGTTGTTATGTGATAGTGCATATGTAGATATGGTTTTCTACATTTCACCATGGGGGGTATGATTCCCCACCATGTTTGATAACTTTCCATTACCTGTGTTGTGCAGTGTGCTGCCTGTATAACTTACCTGTCTTTCCTGTTTATATCCAACCATTGTTTATTGTGTGTTGTGCTATTTGTTCTATGGGTGTACCTGCTGTGATGACCTTCACTTCTTTCCTTATGTTTGCCTTTCCCTCTGTTCTTAAAAAATAAAAAATGGAGCCTATCCCCCCCCAAACAAAATTGCCCATGCCCTTCTGACTTTCCCTCAGATTTTTCTATTTCAATATACCTCTTGTACGTCCTCTTCCTCACCCATACCCAACATCTGCTTTTCTATGTTTCAGTTTCCTTGTGTGTGTGCATTACCTGTGTTCCCCACATGTCCTATACCCATTGTTAGCTAATGTCAGTTGTGGGGATGAGGCCATGATAACTCTTTGCCTTTATTAATCTTTTTATTAAACAATGTATATATTCTATTGGAATCTGTAAGTGATTTCTAGCATATTTTCATAATCACGGAGTTATTCAGATGTTCCATAGTTGTAAGCTTACTGCAGAGATTCTATTATAGGTATGTATTTATGAAAATCACGGTGCTTAGACTGAGAGATTCTTTCCTTAACTTTCTTAATGTACATCACACTTTGACAGTGATTTTTCATTATTTACAGAGTACCTGCCATTAATATACAGTGTGCTGTTACTACTGAGATACTCCATTGTTTGTCGAGATATTCTGAGTTCACTGTATCATGTTTACATATTACATAATTATCTGCAACTTTTCTGCTGATATCAGTGTAATGTACTGGATTCCATGAACTTTAAGGAATCTGGCCCTTGCTCTCAGTGTAAGTGACTTAATGCAATGAAAGGTATATCTATAAACAGTCTTACACTATGGGCAAGATTCCAAAACACCTGTTCTCACCCTGCTTTCATTGTGAGTAGTCACATACACTGAGAGCAAGTCTTTTGGAATTGGACCCAGAGGGAATTGCAAACTGTGTTTTATGTATATATGTGTGTATATATATATATATATATATATATATATATATATATATATATATATATAAAAACACTTTATAATCCCAAAATTCTGAAATATCGAATTTCAGAATCCCAAGATGATAAACCCAAAAGCTCAGAACACTGAAACCCCAGAAGCGCAAATTTTAAAATCCCGAAATTCGAAGATGTTGAAGTAGCACTTCTGGTGTTGTGGTGTGTGAATGGATAGGTGGAACTTCAGGTAAGCATTTATGTTTAAGGGTCCTGGTTAGGGGCTTTAGTGTGCGTCAGTGTGTGCTGTGACTGTGATGTGTGTATGCGAGGCGAATGTAGGTGTGTGGTGGTGTTTTCGTGTGTTTGTCTGTATAGTGTGACCTTGGAGTTAGTATATTTAAGTTGGGGGTGTGTGGGGAGCACAGCCCCCCACATGGGGGGGGTGCACAGGGTGGCTTGCTCCCCCGCTTGTATGTAGTGTAGGTTTGTGTGTTTGTCTGTGGGGGGAAGGTGTGTGTATGTGTATGTGTGTGGTGTATGGTTAGTGTAGGATTCACTATTGCAAAATTCGATATTTCAGGACTTCCGGATTATAAAGTGAACCCATATGTATGTATATATATATATATATATATATATATATATATATATATATATATACATATATATGCTTAATTGTGAAGATTTATTTTTGTTTGTTAACTGTGAACTTCTGAGTTGCTGTAACCCTTTTCCGTGGAAAAAAAAAACTAGGGAAAATAGGTTAAATGTATTTATTTATTTAGTTTTGCAAAATGTGAAGTTCTAAACTGCACTGCTGCCCTGATACTTTCATAATGGAGGACCTAATATGTGAAATGTATTTATTAACTAATTTTCTTTGCTAACTGTGAATTTTTTTTCTTGCACTTTTGATCCATTAGGTGCTCCTACTTTGACATATATGCTGCATGGGAAGGCAAGGCTTTCCTGTGACCAGGCAGACTGGTTTACCCCCCGTAATGGAGTCTGAATGGACATGGAAAGTATGTCCCTAGCCATGGAACAATCAGTCCTTTCCTCCATCCCTATAACATCTCATGCAGTGGTGAGTAGCTCTGGGCTTTTTCTTAGTTCTTATGTCTCTTCCCAGCATGATGATATGGGTATGTCTGTTTGGGCAACAAAGGAAAGGATGGGATGAAAAATGAACTGGGTTGGGAGGGTGGCCTAATGGTTAAGGTGTTTGCCTTACAAACACAAGGTGCAGGCTTTGAGTCTCACAAGGGATAATTGGCTAAGCTTAAAATAGCTCGCAAGGGCAGTTAGCTTAGTACTAATCTATGAACCTATAAAGTAAAATGCATATGTTTTGATAACAGATATAATACTTTCTCCAAATGTATTTGCATATTTATAAGACATACAGCACAGCCTTGTGCTAACTTAGTAAGATTTTATTACTAAATGAAATCTAATTTAAATAAATTAATCAGAATATCTAAAAAGAAATGGGTCTCAGCATGAGGTAGATAATAAAGGATTGAGAATTATACATTTATAAAAAATAACCTAACATTAATTTCTTTTTCTTTGTGTCAATATCTTTTCAGAGAACTGCATCAATAATTTACTTTGACAGTATTTAT
The DNA here is from genome assembly GCF_019279795.1 of Protopterus annectens. Taxonomy (NCBI): domain Eukaryota; kingdom Metazoa; phylum Chordata; order Ceratodontiformes; family Protopteridae; genus Protopterus; species Protopterus annectens. Next base: position 71,702,685 of record NC_056746.1, on the reverse strand, counting down.
TTTATTTTATTTGTGCTTGCTGCCCAGGGTAGATTATAAATCTTCCTGGACTTTTTTTAGACTCAGCCCAGGAGCGCTGTCTGGTTAAGTGACAGGTAAATAATGCTGTTATTGCTACAATGACAATTGTTAATTAACTACTCTCACATGAGAGTACATTCAAGCATTAACTTGAGAAGAAAACTATAAACAACAAAGTGAAAAAAAAGAAAAAATAGAACGTTTAGAGCAAAGGATCTATTTTAGATATTTTTAAAAATAATATTTCCAATGAAGGAGAAATAAATAAATACAACAAAAAGGAAGTTAAATATAGTCCTAAGAGGAAATTTGTGTTGGGATTATGTAAAACTGAGGACAGCCAGTATTATTTGGAGTAAATGGTAAGTTGATGTACATACTGGTTGAAAAACATAAAGGTGATGAGTTCAGTCTTCAGCATATTTCACATGATATTCTTTGTATTTATTTATTTACTGACATTTGTTTACTGGGAAAGTCCAGCTGGGTAATTAATGCCCATTTTCAGCAGAGGCCCAGGGAGAAAAGCTCCAGAGAGTTAAATAACATCAAATAAAACAGTAGTACAACTGTAATTAAAAAAAACATATGTATACAGTTTATTTGTGGAATATATAGGATACACTAAAGCATGAGGAGACACAAGTGATATAAAAATAAAGAAATAAAAAAATGACAAATATCACAATCAGCATATACAGAATTATTAGAAATATAGTCTACTATACTAGGAAATAAAAATAAAAAGATACAAGTTCACACTAAACGTGGGGAGGGGACAGGTGTTGAAAGGTATAGCTAGACAGTATGATGAGAGGTTAGGTAGTAACAATGTAATGCATTTGTTAATTTAGATCATACAGGTAAGGGTTATGGTCATAGCCATGAGATAGTGAGAAATTCTTTGGGACAAGATTTAAATATATGGAGGTTAGATATAGCTCTGAATGAATTTGGGATAGAGTCCCATGGTTTAGATATGACGTGTGAGTATAAACTTTACCCCATACTTTTTGGGTGTATACATTTCAAGCAGGTTTTTGCCTTGAAAGCACAGAGGGTGATTTGGGAGATAGCAATGAAGTATTCAGGAGATAGAAGGCCAGATAGAGGGGTTATACCTTATTTTATGGGTTGGAAGGAATTGTGTATGAGCTAGTTGATGTGGGAGTTCTAAATGGTTGAGAGCATGTAATGCAGATGGCATGTTAACTACAAATTTATCTTATAGCATTGCACCAATTGTGATTTACAAGAGATCTGAATGTTAGTCAAAATAGATGAGCCATATGGAAGAGAGGTTAAAAAAGTGTTAGCTAGGGTGATTCCACTAGAAGGAGTAAGGAAGTTTTTTTGCTCTACATAGTAGGCATAGCTTTTGATGCGTTATTTTTACACCGTTTTGTATGTGAAGATCAAAGTTTAAGCTGTTGTCTGTGGGGCTCCAAGCAATTTGGTATGGGTAACTACTCCAATAGCTGTATAGAGGTATTGTGGAACTTATTTTTAGCACTGGCATGGGACTTTGGAAAAAAAATAGTAGTAGTTTAGTGTTTTTGGGATTGAGTAAAAATTGGTTTTGATGTAGCCTCAGTTTGACTGAATTGAAGGCATATTGTGTCATATTTACAGTAGGCAGTTAGATGAGCAGATGAGAGTTAAGTAATCTGCATACTGAATGAGATGAGCTTGCTGAGATGAGGTATACAGGTTATTGATGAAAATGTTAAAACGTGGTGGACTGAGAAGATAGCCTTTAGGAACACCCATTTTAAGTGGGAGAAAAGGAGAGACAATTGACAGATTGATATCTTTTAGACAGGTAGTTAGAGAACCATAGAACAGCAGGTTTGGAAAGGCCCAGAGAGGACATTTGAGTCAGACATTTCTCATGTTACACTGTATCAAAGGCTTTTGAGAGATTTAGAAAAACCGAAGAGATAAACATTCCTTGGTCTCTAGCCTTATTAACGGTGTTAGAAAAGTTGAGGAGAGCTGTAGTGGTGCTACTGTCTGATCAGAAACCATGTTGTGTTGCGGTTAGGAGTTCATTTTGCAAGAGGTACTGAAGGAGTTGCTTATGTATACACTTTTTCAGGATTTTAGAAAGGGAGGGGTAAGATAGCAATGATTAAGTTAGAGATTTCAGAGGCGTTACCTCCTTTATGGAGGGGAATAATGAAGAATGTTTTCCACAGGGACATGGGAGCCTTCTATAGACCTGTTAATGGGAACTGGGACTGCGTATGTGATCGAGTCTTCAGTGAACTTAAAGTAGTCAGCAAGGAAATCATCAGCAGAAGGAGTAGAGGATTTAAGTTTCTTTAGTAGATGTTTAACATGTGATGTGGAGACAGGTTGGAGACTGAAGGTATGTATGTCTAGTAGAGTTCTGAGGTAGACTAAATGGTTGGGACAGCTGGAGGTAAGACAGGTATTGATGTTGATGAAGAAAGTGTTAAATTTGGTAGTTGTTTCTGAGGGGAAATAATCCTGATAAGGGTTTGGTCAGGAAGGAGAAATAGGTTGAAAAATTGTCTTATTTGAGCTCCAGAATTTATTTGCATTTTTTATGATTATCTTGTGAGCCCGATTTTATATATATATATATATATATATATATATATATGTATATATATATAGATATATATATATAGAGAGAGATATATTTATATGGGTCTAATTCAGTAGACCGACATTTCACTTACCCGACTCCCACTTGTCTGAGATGAAAGGACCGACATCTTCAGAAGATCGACATCTTAAACACGACTTTTCAAGTGAGGTAAGTAACCACTTGGTCATCCCAAATAAAAAAGCTAAGAGAAACAAAACTAAATGCACAGACACCCCCCCAACTAAATATACCAACTCTGATATCGCACTACCGCAGGGGTAAGGGACAAAGTTCATCAGGATGGCCAAGCGGTTACTTACCTCTCGTGAAAAGTCAGTGTTCAGGATGTCAGTCTTCTGAACTTATCGGTCCTTTCTTCTTAGAAATTTGAGTGTCTGGTAAGTGAAACAGTCTAATGAAGTAGACCCATATATATATATATATATATATATATATATATATATATATATATATACATATATATACATTTACACATATTTATTTATATATATTTAATCTAGGTGAATTTTCTTCTTGGCCAGACTGCACAACTCCTTGTATAGATGTAATGTTTGAGAAGTTTTATCTTTGTGCCATTGTTTCCACACTTTGTATTTATTTAACATTTGTTTATCAGGAAAATCCAACTTGGAACAAGTCCATTTTCAGCAGAGGCCCAGGGAGAAACACTCCATATGCATGTTTTAGTAATGTGGGAGGAAACTGGAGCACCCAGAGGAAATCCACACAAACACAGGGAAGACATGCATACTCTGCACAGAAGATACCCTAGCCAAGAATCAAACGCGACAACCTCTTGCTCCGAGGTGACAATGGAAACCACTGCACCGGTTCCAAGATGGCTACCGTCCTGTAAACAGGGTAAGAACTCAGCTCTGCATAAAATTCATCATTCTCAAACTTAATACCATGTGAAGAAACCATCTATATCCGGAAATAAATCTATATGTGTTTGGCGATTAACATTCTGAGTGTGGGTCTTGACCAGATTGCATGGATTTCTTTTAAAAATCAAATGATTACCTTGGATTAGTCTGGGCCTTTTGCAGTCCTGCATACGTGTGCTCCAGGAATCCAGTGTGTCTGTGTGGGGCTTCTTCCTTCTGAAACAAACATATCAGTAATCAAATACTTTGACAACCGAGGGACAAGATATCTGGTATGTCTCAGCGATCAGAATCTATGGACTTACAAACCACTAAAGCAAAATTTTCTGCCATCTCATCTCCAGAGAAAGAAGTGAATACCAAAAGGGCCAGAACTGGTAAACAACAACAACAACAGCAACAACTAGAAATGTCTAAATCCTCAGTCAACTCTGCTACTTCCAAAAATAAAAATGACCCAAATAACTTGGATGATTTAAAAACAGCACTCCAGCCCATACAGGAGGCCATACAAAACTTTTCCTCACAGTTTAAAACATTTGGGGACTCTCTGGACAGATTGCTATCTAGGCTTTCGGATACTGAAGTGAGGGTCACAAATATTGAAATCAAAATTGAACAGCTACAAAAAGATCTAGATGCCAGCAGGTCTACAAATGCAGAAATGCAAGAAAAACTGTTAGATCTAGAGGCTAGATCTAGACGCAATAACGTTGTTATAAGGGGAATACCGGAAACTATCTCTCATAAATCTCTAATAGAAAGCATCAGTGAAATCTTCTCCATTCTACTTTCTAATCCAGAGTTGGCTTCACAGATTACGATAGAAAGAGCACATAGAGCATTAAGGCAAGTCCCTGTTAACTCTAACATGCATCCCAGAAATGTATATGTGAAAATATTAAACTACCAACACACCATATCAATTTTATATGCTGCTAGATCTAAAAAATCTGTTACATGGAAGGATTCTAAGATCACTTTTTCACCAGATTTACCAGCCCCGATTAAGCTAGAGAGAAGGAAGTTAGCACCATACTGTGGTTACCTCATAAAAAACAACATCAAGTTTCAAATGAGATTTCCTAACACACTTGTATTTAATTACCAAGGCTCCAACCAAGAAGCAAAAAACAATAAAGATGCCAAAGCTCTGTTTCTCAAATTATTTAAAGAATGTCCTGAAAACTGATAAAGTGATTTTTTTTTTTCTCACTGTATTGTCCTGGGTGAGTTCTGACGAAGCTCCGTCCTCTTTCCGTCCCTTATTGAGGCCTCGATCCCTGTTTTGTGAGCTGGATGTGAGGTAAACAATCCACTTTATCTCTGGGATGCTGGCCTGTTGCAGCATGGTTGTCCGGTGGCTGAGAACTTCATTTCCCATCAGCCTCTTGGGTGACGTCGCCCTCTAACCTTCCGCATCATCGCATATCACTCATCTCATTGGATGAGGTATCCTAGATGAGTTACAGCTCTTAAAAGGGCAATACCCTTCAACAAGTTGCCAAATAAGGTTATCTATATGGTAAAGGGACCTCCCTTTAAATAGCTGTCTACATGCAAGTATAGGAAGCTGTTACTCCAAAATGCACTGTGTGTAAGGTCCAGTATGGAGTCGAAATGTGGTAAAAAGTAGAAGAAGACGTTCGTGGTGCGAAAGGAGTGTTCTGCGTGTCAACAGGACGTTTTTTGGGACCTTGCTTATGGTACTTTTAGTAGTAGGATGTCATGCTGTAGTTTATATAAAAAAAAAAAAAAAAAAAAAAAAAAGTTGCATTTTGATAGTTTTAACATCATAGGGGATTCAGGCTTTGCAGCCTTTAATGCTGAATGTTAAATGTGGCAAGGCAATGTTTTGGGCAGTTTTTTGATGTGGTTACTAATCCCCTAGGTGACTAAAGTGACATTCAGGATGTCTTTGTGATGGGGGCTGTCTGAGGTGCTTTTTATGATGGATGTTTTCAATATTTGCATTCTGCTTTATATAGCGCTCTTTAATTCCACTACCCTCTCTGTGGTAGTTAATTATAGTTTTAGTTAATATACTGGTTGGTATCTCAAGCATCCGAAATCTGGGGCTTGTAGGTTAACTATTAGATAATAGTATTTTCCATCTAGTATTGTACATTTTTTGATCTTATATTCCAGCAGTTATACTTCAACTAATTAATTATTTGGTAGACATTTGTTAAACATATATTGTGCAGAGGGTTATTTAAATACTAATTGACAATTGTATTGTAAATGCTTAAACCTATGTCCAGGTGCTGTAAATTTGAAGGCGTCATAATTTTTCTTCTGACGAATATGCCGACAGCAACTTTTGATGTAAATATTTAAACTGTAATCTGGTGTTTTTGTCAAACATGCTTTATCATACTGTTTCAGTTATACGGATACCGTATAGAAGCTGAAGTTATTATTTTTATTATTATTACTGTTATTATCAGTTTCCACTGTTATTTTTTGAATGTTATTTCTGATAGATAGTGGATTTGTTTGAGTCACATTACAACTTCGTTCATGCAGAACTGGGTTCGGGTGTCTAACCCTGTCTGGGAAGATTGGCGACCTGGATCCAAGAGTGTCTAGAGGGCTTATTGGGGGCCTACTTTTCTTATTGGGGTGGGGGTACATCTTGACCTTTCTTCTTGTAATATATTGTTTGTTATTCTCCCCAATAATCCCATCTCCTTCTGGGCCTAAGGAGGGAGTTTTAAGCTCGGTGGGTAGGCAGGAAGGGTTTTGTAATATAGTGTTTATAGCCCGAATTCATTTACAAATATTCTTCAAGGTTCAGGGATACATATTGAGCTACAAGCCTTCAATCTCAATTCTTTACAGCATTAACTCACATTTCCTTCCCCGTTTACTAGTCAGTTGAATGGTAGTTATTGATTCATGGAATATTAAAGGACTACAACTGGTGAAAAAGAGGAAATTGTTTATGCACGTCCTATGTAAAACAAAAGTGGATATCTTACTTGTCCAGGAGACACATTTACTCAGTCACCAGTGGGACCAAGAAAGAAGGCGTCCATGGGTGAAAAGGATTATTGATTCTGGAAATAGCTCGAATAGCGCAGGTGTGGCTATAATAGTAAAGAAAAAGTTCCTGTTTGATATTATTAAGTGGGATTTGGATAAAGAGGGCAGATGGTGTCTCATTATTTTTAAGCTAGCTCAAATTGATAATCCCATCCTATTGCTGAATATTTATTCCCCATGCTACAACAAACAAAATTTTTATATGTATGTATATAATATTCTTTCGTCTTTCCCCAACCATCTATATATTATAGGTGGAGACTGGAATTCAGTACAAAACCCTCTTACTGATAGGTCGAACCCAAATACAAGATATGATAAATATGCAGTAACAGTATTAGCCGAACTGAAAGATGATTTCAATTTATTTGATCCATTCTTATCCCATAAGAGTCCCTCTGATAAGGTAAATTATACTTTCTTTTCCAATTGCCATAAGGGATGGTCTAAAATTGATTTCTTCCTTCTCTCATTAGACCTCGCTAGTTGTCAAATTGAATTACACACTGATAATAGAAACCTTTCCAACCATTCCAAGCTATCTCTTTTCCTAGAATATAAGCAAGGGGGTAGCAATAAAAATAGACCACTGTGGTGGAAACTTAACCCCATGCGTCTTCAAAAGGAAGGGATCACTGAGATCATAGAGGATAACCTAGATCAGTTCATTCAATCAGCTAAGAGCCAAGAGGTACCTATTGACATATTATGGGCCTCCACGAAAACTGTGATTAGGGGTACTTTTATTAACAAAGCTTCATTCTTCAAGAAATTATACTGCAAAAGGGAAACTGACTTGATTAAAAAGATAGCGATATGGGAAAATAAATTACAATGGAAGTATGATAGGGAAATAGAATCCCATGTAATTGGGTTACAAAAAGAATATCTATCTCTGTAGGCGGATAACCTCTCATTTCACGAAGTTAAAATGTTGGCCAAGTACTCTGACTGGGCGCAATGTCCTTCTAGATTCCTTGCCAGACTAATAAACCAAAATAAGGCGTCACACTATATTTTAAAAACAAAAGTTTATTCACAAGACCACATAGACCAATGAGTACATAGTACATTAACGCTCTTCTATTCAACAATCACCATCGCGTTTTCGTCTCACAAAGTGGGACTTCATCAGACAACCTCACTTAATAAAAAAACATTTAAATACCCTGTTAATTTTCCAATCAATTCCTGTTACCAATGAAATAACTTGTTAAACATTTAAACTGTCAAATCAGTTTGTTCATTCCTTCTTAATATTAATGATACTCATTAATATTAAACATACTAAAAACATTTTGTTTATATTAAAACTTCTAATGAATAAAACCTTTTAAATTTTTAATTGGGGTTTCTATGGGGGCAGCATGTGCCCCTACGTATGCTAACATTGTATTATCTAAATGGGAAGAAAAATATATCATAAATTCAAAGTTTAAGGAGTACTGGGTACTTTATCACAGGTTTTTGGATGATATTGTGATCTTTTGGACAGGGGGTGAAAGTAAGTTCCTTGAATTTATGGAATATATTAGTGCCACGACAAGTTTTTTGAAGTTTACCTATGTGTTGAATAGAGACATTTTAAATTATTTAGATGTGGAAGTTTACAAGTTGGAACATAATTATGAAACAAAAGTGTATAGAAAAGCAACATATGTGAATTCATTTTTACATTTTAACAGTGCACATCCCCTACACAGTAAGAAAAATATTGTAAAAGGACAATTTGTGAGGGGATCTAGAATGACTAGTAGAAACGAAGACTTTATTATTGAAAGTGAAAAACTGGAAAATATGTTCATGGAGAAAGGTTACCCTATAGAATTTATCAAGAACATTAGAAGTGAAGTTGAAAGAGGTAGGGAAGGTAGATTCCAACCTATAAAAGGATTAGAGGAAACCAATAGAAAGGATGATAAACGGGAAGGAACTTCAGAGACAGGAGAAAACCTTCAAAGAAGATTGGTGATAGAATATAATTCCTTTAATAAAAATATAAGGGGAATTTTAAATAAAGAATGGGAGAAATTTTCTGCCCTTACAGATATGGAAGAGATTAGGAGTATTGTACCTAAAATAGTATTTAGAAATCCACCTAATGTTCGCAATATGTTAGAAAGAATAGGGACCACTGAGAGAATAGAACCCAATCAATGTGTAGGTACATTTAAATGTGGAAGATGTGCACAATGTGCTTTCATCATTAACAAAGGAGAGATATATTTAGAATGTAGAAAAAGAAGGATAACTAGTAATAAATATTACAATTGTGAAACACAAAGAGTTGTTTATCTAGTCCTTTGTCAGAAATGTCAATCATTCTACATTGGAAAAACTGAGAGAGCTTTAAAGAAGAGAGTGTACGAACACACATATGACATCTCAAAAGAGAGAGAGACTAATGCTTTATTTAAGCATACTAAGGGTTGTCAAGGAGCATCATTCTTGTTTTTTGTACTGGAACAGATACACATTGATATTAGGGGAGGTCCCTGGGAAGATTTATTGGAAAGTAAAGAATTATGGTGGCAGATACACCTGGAAGCTAATAGAAGTCCGGGTTTAAACGAACATCTGTCTATAGGGGCTCTATTGAGATTAAAATCAAATAAAATCTAATTTTTAAAACTTTCAAAAACTTTTTTTGACACTAGATGGCACTCTTGCACTTTTTTCGACACTAGATGGCACTTCTTAGCACTTTATTTAGTAAGGTAATATATACAGATTATCCACAAAATTTTATTCTAACTATGTTTTTGGACACATTTTCCTTACAACATGGAAAGAAAAATACAACATATACAGTTTAAGTATAATGACAGAAGGCACTAAAGCACTTTAATTAAGATAGCCAGGATCAGGAAGCTGCTATCCGTATTTTCTAATAAATTTTCCAACATACTTTTTAACATATTTTGTAGATTCATTGTTTTTTAACTTCTGTAACTTGAAATGCTTGTCCCCCTATTTAGGGCTTAATATTTATTTATTTATTTACTTATTTACTTATTTATTATTTATTTATTAATCCTTATTATTATAGTTCAGTCATACTGGGTTTAACTTAAAGAGTTAGATATACACGCTGCCTATCAAAGTGATGACATTATTTCCCTTATATACACTTGAATATATACTTCCTTATTTTTAGAATTGATTTTATTGATTAAGTCTTGCAAGATATTTTATGTATTAAATTGCTAGCTTATTCATTTATTTAAAAGGTTTTATTCATTAGAAGTTTTAATATAAACAAAATGTTTTTAGTATGTTTAATATTAATGAGTATCATTAATATTAAGAAGGAATGAACAAACTGATTTGACAGTTTAAATGTTTAACAAGTTATTTCATTGGTAACAGGAATTGATTGGAAAATTAACAGGGTATTTAAATGGTTTTTTAAGTGAGGTTGTCTGATGAAGTCCCACTCTGTGAGATGAAAACGCGATGGTGATTGTTGAATAGAAGAGCGTTAATGTACTATGTACTCGTTGGTCTATGTGGTCTTGTGAATAAACTTTTGTTTTTAAACTATCGTGGTGGAATCCTATGACTTTTAGCATCCTGTTTGCTTTGGATTATTGGTGATTTTTCGTGGATGCCAACGCTTTCTTGGATTATTAGTCACACTATATTTCTCAAGTATTGTATCAAGATAAGGATTATCATAAAATTCAGGATATTATAACAATTTTTCAAAAGATATACTCCGAACTATATAGCTCTCCTAATGACCCCATAATATCGGCAGAGCTTGCTGATACTCTTAAAGAGTTGTCCTTTCCTAGATTAAATGAGGATCAATACCATATTTTGGACAGAAAGATCACTTCACAAGAAATCTTAGAAGTAATCAAGAATTTAAAACTAAATAAAGCTCCTGGTCCTGATGGGTTTACGGCAAAATTTTATAAGTCCTCTCCCCACAAGATGTCACAAGCACTCTATTTGACCTATAACCAGATTCTTCAACATGGTATAAGAGACCCACATTTCAATGCTTCTAAAACCATACTTATTCCAAAAGGTAAAGCTGATTCTACCAAACCGGAGAACTATAGGCCCATCTCTGTTATTAATGTAGATTTAAAAATTTTAGCTCAAATTTTTGCAAATAGACTCAAATTAGTAATACCCAACATAATTTCCAAAGAACAATCGGGTTTTATTGGAAATAGACAGACATCCGATCATACAGTAGCTCTAGAAGCTATGATAACTCTCTCCTCTCTTTCGAATTACCCTTTATATACATTAGCGATAGAAGCATCAAAAGCCTTTGATAGGATGAATAGGAACTTCTTACTAACCATCCTACCCTTTTTTAATATACCTGCTTCATTTGTAAAACTTATTGAAACAATCTATTATAAAGCGTATACAATGCTTCAAATAAATAATGCGGTAACTGATATAATTTTCATAGTTATTGGGACAAGACAGGGGTGCCCTCTCTCTCCTTTACTATTCAATCTGTATATAGAACCCCTATTTCTTCTTATTAAACAGAAAACCCATCACTCTATTCCCAGACTTTTTAGAACTAATATTCCTTTTTTGGCGTTTGCTAATGATCTAAATATCTACCTATCTTTACCGAATTCTGACTTAAGAAAGATTATGGGTTCCATTAGTGTCTTTTCTAAATTTGCCAGTTATAAAGTTAACAAAGTAAAATCCCAAATTTTCCCGGTAAATATTACTTCACCTTATCCTATTAGCTGTTCGGTTGAAGAGATACCTATTAAACAAAATCTTCATTATTTGGGGGTCTCTTTTTCAGTTGATCAAACCTTAGCTTATCAGGAAAACATTTCCCAGTTGTGGACAGAGGTGCAAGGGGACCTGAAGAGATGGGCACAACTCAAGCTTCCTTTTCTGGGGAGGGCAACTATAATTAAGATGAACATTCTGCCCAGGTTCCTTTATATTTTTAAAGCCACTAACTCCATTATTCCAGTGAAATTCTTCAACAAAATGCATTCAACATTCTCGAAATTTGTTTGGTCACCTAAATCTGTGAGAATATCCTATTCTAAATTAATATTTCCGAAGGACCTAGGAGGTATATCTCTGCCTGACTTCAAATTATACTATGATATCATTCATAGTAGTAGAATTCTGAATATAGCAAACTATAAAATTAATTCTGAAGTTTGGTCCCCGTCCTGGGTAGTTCTATATTTTAATTATGTCAGATCCCTTAAATTTAACCCATCGGCTCTTCCCTTCTTGAGTAAGGAGAATCTAGAAAGGCATAAAATCATTTGTGGTCTCAAATCTAATGTTATGACATTTCAAAGATTATTAACGTCCATGAAGCTTTTTCACGCTTTCTCCTCTCTCCAACCCATACATTTAAATCCGAAATTAACATTGAGTGGTAACATGTTAAATCTAGACAATTTTCCCCTTATTAAAGACAAATGTATTGCGGATTTTTTCATAATCAAACACCTGAAGTTCGCTGAAATTAGACAATCCTTTAATTTAACTAACAAATATACATTAATACTCAGACAGATTTTAGATCTAATCAAGCCCTATATGGAATTTCCAGAGCTAAACAGGGAGGACATTGAGACATCCAAAAGTATCTTGAAACTATTTCTGCTTAAGAAGAAGATGATATCAAATGTTTACAAATTCTTGGTCTCGATCAGAACTAATAACTCACCAGTATTTTCCAAGTTCTGGGTAGATAAGGACCCGAGTATATCCGCTACAGTTATGCAAGAATCGTTTAAGTTAAGTTCTAAATATATCCCTTTCAAAAAATTGGCCTATACGCAACTTATGATTGTAAATAATGCATATTTAACCCCAGCAATTATTAATAAATTTCAACCTAACTCACCAGCCTCTTGCTCATTTTGAAAGAAACATGTAGCTGACATATACCATATCTTCTGGAGTTGTAAATGTGTGTACAGACTGTAGTGCGCCCTAAGAGTGATCCTGGGAAAGATGGGTTACATGAAATCAACACTTTCATGGCAGTATGCTCTACTACATATACCTCCAGCTGGTATTTCTAAGTCTCAACATAGGGTGTTGATTTCCATATTCATATTTATTAAATATTATATCTCTCTCCATTGGAAGAATCAAACAATAATGTCATGGGTAGGTTTAAAAGAATTAGTTTTTAGACGTATCAAGGCTCAGAAATTCCTCTTTTATAAAGGGAATCGTAAGTACCATTCTGAAGACTTTTGGAATTCATTTTTTGCACATTTAGTAACCTGAAATGCTATGTCGTAATCTTTTTATGTATCCTACATTCACTTTTAGATCATTGCATTTATAATAGTTGTATTTGGGCTATGAACAATTGTATATAATTTTTTCTTTGTTAACTTGTGGTGTGTGAATTTTATGTGTTTTTGTTTGTTATGTGTGTCTTTGGAAAAGAGTTATAATAAAAAGAATTTTTAAAAAAAAAGGAAACCACTGCACCACTGCATTTTGCTGTGTTTTTGCATGAGAATTCTTGTAGAATGAGACAGCCAGGGGTTTTAGTATTTTTTACTCTTTTACTTCTGGTAGGGGCAAGTGTAGTTAACATATTGATGAATATATTGTTCAGATTATTAACATCTTAATCTAAGGGTAGGGTTTTGAGTGGAGACCAGTTGATGGATTTGAGTAGATTATTGTATTTAAACTGTAACGTGATTATTCTTGGTTAACTATCAAGCTGTTCAACAAGAAATCAGAATCCATATTGACAAAGTCAGTAAAAGAAGGAAGAAAAGACCAGGGGGGGGGACCCTTTACTTGACCCTTTGAAGCAAACACTGCAGAAAACATTAAACTAAAGGTGTGTGTTTATACATACCTTTCCAAAATCCATACTGCTAAAATAAATAAAATATACATGCCTAAGGTGGTACATTTCATTTCATGACATAAAGTTCAATGAGATTTGTGTAAGTGTGAAATACAAGGTGTGTGTGTGGGGGGGGGTATATAGGTTTATACATACCTAGGGGGACTAATAAGCTCTAAGTAAGGGAACACATTAAAGTCTTTTATACATAAAGAATGGAGTATAACATGTTTGACTGACACAGTATTTATTAAAGATAAATCAATGTTGATTTCATGACTAACAACCCCATAAGTATTATTCATAGCAGGGATGTGATTTTTGTTATATTTCTGGTATTGCTTTCTTTACATCTATGATCCTCTGTATTATTCTGCACTGTATTATACCTGTAGGATATGGAATGACCACCAAGGTCTTTCTACCTCTTAACTGTCCTGATTTTCACAGAATGTCCAGATTTTTGGCTCATATTTTTGCTCTGTTCCTCATAACATTTGTGATTTTCTGGCAAATCACTGGGATGATCTGAAGATTTAAGTCACTAAATAATGACATACGTATGAGTCTCAGATGTGAAATCCTTCAGAAAATGTATGTTGAGACGAACCCTGTTACTCTATCAACTTTCTGAGTTTATAAGATCAATATTTAAAATATGCCCCTATTTTTGGGCCTTTATCCACCATTGTGTCAAGCTTTGTCTAGATTTCTTGTGCTAAGAGGATGAGATTAATGAATGCAGCTAGTGTGGCAATGGAGTTGATTATTACTCCAGTTAGTTTGATAATTTAATTAAATAAAATAAAATTATATATTGCTGGGGTGGCTTCTGTGCAGAGTCTGCATGTCCTGCCTGTGGTACCATGGATTTCCTTTGGGTACCCTGGTTTCCTCTCACATTCCAAAGACATGCAGCTGGTGGGTTGGACACTCTAAATTGGCCCTAGGAGTGTGTTTGTGTGTGTGTGTGTGTGTGTGTGTGTGTGTGTGTGTGTGTGTGTGTGTGTGTGTGTGTGTGTGTGTGTGTGTGTGTGTGCGTGTGTGTGTGTGTGTGTGTGTATGTGTGCGTGCAAGTGTGTGGTATGGATGAACGACCATGGCAGGGCTAGCCACCTGGTAGTATAAGTCTTGGCTCGAGATGATTGTCACTGTTGAAGTGACACTCTAACTCTGTGTGTAAAATGGGAAAAAGGGGTTGAGGATGGATAGATGGAAGAAAATTATATGATTGCACTTGTTGGGTTTTGAAAGCTATACCTACCAAATTATATGAATGGTATCAGTATACAGTGAGAATAGTACAGACATGTTTTAAAATGGTGCATAATTTCCATGTAGTGTATGGAGTGCACTGATTATACACTGATATCTGGAAAAAGACAAATCAGTTAAGCACAAGAATCGATCTTAACAAATGTTAAGCATCCCTTCTCAGGTCTCATGATAGGCAGTCAAATCTTTAAGGTACTGACCAGCAAACAACAGCGATGATTTTTTTCTCCATGCTGTCTGTGCTGGTAACAAGTCCATGACTTCCTCTTATAATCTTAGAAAGTTGCTAGACTATCAGGATTTGTTTTCTCATGCATTTTTTGAAGGGCTCAAAGTTTTAAACTCAAATGCATGCCATTATTTAGTGGCTTCAATCCTCAGTGATTTGCCTTAAAACAAAACAAAACAAAAAAATTATGAGGAACAGACTAGACGTATGAGGCAAAATCTGGACATTCTGTGAGAATCTGGTCAGCTGAGAGGCATGGATGGTAAGAGCAAACATAGACTGAATTACACAGTCTTTCTGACAGCACTTGCTAAGTGCTTTACAGGTTTGAAAGCTGACAAAACACTTAGCACTTTTTTTTTAACCAGTAGATCATGGAGCAGATAAAAGTCTAAGAATTATGATTAATTCTCCAATCATCACCCTTAACTATGTGTTCTCGACATGGATCTGAAGATTCTCCTCTCAAGCTTCACTCTTGAGTTGCATTTCTTAGCATCCATTTCTCAAACACATAGTAAGCAGGTTATGATCAATGACCTGAGAAAGCCAACAAAAATGTTCTACAATCTCAAATGTGATTTCCAGATTAACAAATAAGGTGATAACCTATAACGTTGTGACATTTATACACCAGTGACATAGTTCTAATAAAACAAACCTTTGGAGAATCAAAAGCATAAGGGGATCAGTAGAGGCACATGGAAGTTAGAGAAGAAATAATGCTTGACAGGATTTAAGAAATATTTTCTCAACTACATTTTAGTCAGTGGCTGGGACCAAAGACAGAGTTTGGAAGTGACGGGAGTGAAATCTCGTCCATAAAAGTTGAAGCGCTAGAAAACTGCAAGTGCTTTATAAATATTCCCTTGAATAATGAAGGACCAAGAAGAAACTAAATGAGTATAAACCATCTATTTCAGCTATTAATTAAGTAGCTTTTATCTGCTACTGAACTGTATTAGTAAACATTTTGTAATTACATGGCTGTTGTGGATGCTGCTACTTTCAGAATAATCTGCCTGTGTCAGTACTTAACACTAATTTTCTAACTATGTCTTCAGAATCTGGAAACTCATTTGTAACCAGCTCAGGTCAAAATGTAATTTTCCCAACCTTGTATGCATTCTGTTTATAAAGATGACTCTGCCAATAATAATAATTGAAATTCCTTCTGTTGCCATTGCCAAATAATGTAAAAACATAAGCAGTTCCAAGGAAAAATGGCCGTGATGACTGAAGCAAAATAATCTTTCTTTATTTTGAGAATAACCGTTTCAAAGTTTAATTTTTTTGCCAATTATTATGATTTATTTTTGCTCTTCTGTTTCAACGACTGATCTTCAATTACGCAGATGAATTATAATAGAACAGAACCAACACACACAAGAACCTTAATATAATTTCAAAGTGTGAGCGTGATTTATTTTCAAACTTCCAAAATCAGCCTGCTCCTTCAGTCCTGCTGCCACATTTGTCTTATAGTAGGCATTCTAAATGCACAATCTTAAACAACTAAACACATGCGCGTGCACACACACACACACACACACACACACACACACACACACACACACACACACACACACACACACATGCACACACACATTTCCTATGCTTTGATTATTTCCTTATTGTGTCTTTTGTGATAGACTTTACTTTGCATGTTTGTATATAAAATAGATGTTTATTTTTATTTTTAGATGAGTTGCTTTGCTCTTGTGTGGGCTTCTTAGAATGCAACATTTATGAAGAATAGATAAAGCAGTAAAGAAATTATTGTCAGAAAAGGAGATAGTTAAGGGGAGTGACAAGAAAGTTAGTTTTATCAGCTCTCAGGATACACAGGTCAGGTTTCTAAATGAGGATGTCAGACAATCTCAACGACAAAAGCAGAGAGTAGTGAATAACTCATCTTGTCAGAAGAAGATGTGACACATTCTACAAATGCAAGATAATTAGAATAAATCAAATGGCAAGTTTGTTAGGCCAATAAATAACTAAAAAGTCTCTAATGTATAATGATGATGATGTAAAGGGATAAAGCACTGGTTATGGCTCAGGTGACTTGTGTTCAAATAGCAGCACAGGTTATAATGATGATGATAACAGCTAGCTCTGTCTAAAACTCCCTCCCGCCCACGAAAGCATTCCGCCGGGTGTATAAGGACTACAGTGGAACTGACCTCCATGAATCCTGCTCTAAAAATAAGTGCATGTAAGCTCCAGAAACTACCTGTTTTACAAAGACAGTTGGTTTCCCTATCTGCTCTTTGGAGTTTTGTAATTAAACCCCTTGTGGTTGTCTGAGCCCCAACAGCGTGCACACTCACAGGGATTACCCCATTTTCCCCACTAGCTGGCAGCAACCCCCCAAAATCACTCCCTGACTAGCTAGTACCCATTATATCCTAATAAGAGTAGCTTTGGTACTATCCCTCCTAAAGGGGCCCTCCTCCAGGACTAGCAACCCTTTATTTCACATCTATCTGCTGTAATCAGCTTTTACAACCTATTTTACTTAGTTTAACTAGAGACTCTAGCAGTCTTAGCACCACTATCAGTGTTCAGCCCCCACCTACACTCACTGATACTTTTTTTGGTGCTCACCTCTGCTGGGGGATCTGTACCCGCTCTGTTCGCCCTTTGGGCTCACTCCGCTCCTCTACCCTTTGCCCAAATCTCACCCACCCCCACTCCACCTAAACCTATACATCACTCTTCTCAGCTGACTTTGTTCCTACTCCAATCACCATCCATAACTAATTCATTGCTCCTCCTACTCTGACATCACACCCATACCTGCACTCATTCCTCCTTTTTTCCTACTCCAATCACCATCCAGAACTAATTTATAGCACCTCCTACTCTTAACATCACACCCATACCTGTACTCACTCACCCCTACCTCAACCCCTCTATCAAATAACACTACTAAAAGCTTCCAATCAAACATAATGCAAGTCCTACTACCCTTACTTCTACTAGCCCTGACATCCCTTTCCTATACTACAGCCATACAAACTAACCTACCCTTAGACACCACCTCATTCCATACTACATATACCATAAGACTTATCAATTCCCACATATGCTTTACAGTCTGTCCAACATTATTTTCCACAAATATTATGCCACACACATCCAACACCCATCTACCTACTACTATCAATAGGACATCAGCATACATATCACTCTCAAACCTAATCTATGTTATCAAACACATACTTAATTTTAGTAAAAGACTCCTCATAGCTGGTGACATACACCCAAACCCAGGCCCCTCCTTTACTAACCTTCCAAACAGAGCTCAATCTGATCTCCTATTAATGAACATCAACATAAGAAGTATTTCAAATAAACAAGTAGACCTACAGCTTTTATTTCTCACTACTCCCCTGACATCATAACCATTACCAAAACATGGCTTAAACCACATATCACTAGTGATGAGATTCTACCACCAGGTTACAACATCCTAAGAAAAGATAGAACAAGTAGGAAGGGTGGTGGAGTCACAATTCTATTTAAAAATGAAATAAACCTCCAACCATTTCATACCCCTCTACCATCATTTCAAAATGCTGAAACCATAGGCTCTATTCTATCAATAAACAATGAGAAGAAAATTAACATCCTTTGTTGCTACTTTCCTCCTGGAAATATCTCCCCAACCATAGAAGAAATCCTTTATTGGTTGAATCAAAATTGCCCTCAGGAAACAATTTTACTAGGTGACCTCAATACCGATTGGCAATGTTTCAGCTCCGAAAACCCCACCAAAAGTATTAACCTCTACAACTTCACACAATTAATTCAACACCGCACAAGAATAGATAAAAAAACCCACAAACAAACCACTATTGACTGGACATTAGTAAATACCCCCAAACATCACTATCAGGTAAGATCCCTACCTGACATACTCAGTGACCATCTCCCTACTTTCCTCCTCAGGAAACAAACCAAAATCCTCAAACCCATAACCTATAAAATCATCAGGGATGATCTTTACTTAACCCCAGATATACCAAACAACATCCTCCACCAATGTAACTGGCTCCCCCTAAAAACCCTACACCTAGATCACATAGTAGAATACTTTAATAATACATTTATCTCAGTTCTAAATTCCATAGCACCTTTAAGAAAGAGAAAAATCAAAGTAAAGTATGCACCATGGCTAACTCGTGACACAAGAGCCCTCCTTAAAACCAGAGACAAGACCTGGAAGCAATGGAAACAAGTCAACTCTGAACAAACCAAAGAAAAGTAAACAACTTAGAAACCTAGCCAAAATACAAACCAAACAGGACAAACAAAACTACTTCCTAGGCCTTCAAAACAAACGCACAACCCCCCAAACGTTTTGGCATTCTATCAACTCACTGCTAAAACCTGGAAAAATTGCTGCCCTCACCCCCACCTCCCCATATACTAACAGCAAAGATATTGCCTCCCAGCTTAACTCTCACTTCATAAACTCAATCCAAACTCTATCCAACCAGCTAACAAATACCAACACCTCATCTCACACAAGCACTAGAAACACTCCTGACAATACTACCAACCAACCATCCTTCTCAGTCTCTCCAGTCCCTACATCAACAATTAGAAACCTGCTCCACAAACTAAAATCCACCACACTTGCTGCTGACAGTATACCCACTAACTTCCTAAGAATGGCAGCAGACTCTCTTCCTTAATCAATATCAATCCTAATAAACAGGTCCATTCAGGAAGCCTATGTACCACAAATATGGAAAATATCTTACATTATACCTCTACACAAAGGAGGAAAATCTTACGATTTTTCCAACTACAGGCCAATAGCTATTCTTTCCCCATTATCTAAGCTCCTAGAGAAATGTATACACTCTCAAGTTATGCAATTCCTAGACACAAACAAACTTCTCTCATCCACCCAACATGGTTTCTGCCCTCACCATAGTACAACCTCTGCTCTTCTCTCATTCACCAACCTGGTTAACCAACATAGAAACAACAACAACAACTATGTATCTGCTACCTTCTTAGACCTCTCAAAAGCATTCAACATGGTCTCGCACCCTAAATTACTGGACAGCCTTCATTCTCTATCCTTTACTTCCTCTACCATCTCCTGGTTCAATAGCTACCTATCAAACAGACAACAATCTGTACAATGGAATAATGAGCTATCCCCTCCTCTCCCCAACTCAATAGGGGTACCTCAAGGCTCTATACTTGGCCCACTACTTTTCACAATTTTTACAAACAATCTATATACCTCCTCTAAGCAATCCTCACTAATTCAGTATGCAGATGATTCCACTCTCATCTGTGCAGCCCCATCTGTCAATACCCTCCAACAACTAGCCCAGGAATCTTTCTCTGCTATTGAAAATTTGATCACCAACATCCAACTTATACTTAACCCTACCAAAACCAAACTTCTGCTGTTCACACCTAATAAAACTAAATACTCCCCCGCCACTTTCTCCATCTCATCTAGGAACGGCACTATCATCTCTCCATCTACTCACACAAAACTCCTAGGAGTTGAAATAGACAACAACCTAGCATTTGATCTTCACATAGCACAAACTATTCAAAAGGTTCATAAGAAAATGGGAACCCTATACAGGCACAAAAACTATCTCACAGAAAAGGCACAAATCACTTTAGCTCAAACACACCTCCTATCGACACTTACTTATGCCGCACCTATCCTAACCCACACTAAAAAATCAGATCTGGATAAGTTAGAAGCATGTTACAACAAAATAGCTAAATATGCCAATAATTCCCCCTTTAGAACGCATCACTGCCAAGTACTAAAAGAAATTCAATGGCTGGAATTTCCTAACCTACTATCTTACCAACAACTCACCTATGCCTTTAACATCAGAAACCACCCAGACAAAACTCCAGCCCTCAGTAACCTAATAACCTCCCACTCTTCCAGTCGCCCTCTACGCTCTTCCAATAAACCCTACTCAGTGTTACTACTGCTAAAAACACTGCAGGAAAAGCCCTATATTCCCACATCATAGCCAGAAAATGGAACAATCTCCCCACCAATATAACCTCCACAACAACAAATGCAAACTTCAAACAATCACTCAAATCTCATCTCAGGACAACTTGGATTTGCCCATGTATCACATGACAATCCCTATACCTTCTTCTATCAATCTACTCCAGTCTAAATACCACACTATATCTAGGCACATTGAAACACTGACTCATCACATATCATAGTGTTCTTTTGCTCCCTTCTATACATACTTACTACATCTGTAAGCAGTTCTTACTACGTTTGTAAAACTATCTCAAACTGTACCGTTTGTCCTGCAAAATCCAGGTAACTACTGGAAGCCAAACTCTGAAAAATATCTGTCTAAACCCATTCACTGAACCCTTGT
>NC_056746.1:71596339-71676339 GCF_019279795.1 Protopterus annectens | reverse complement strand
CAGAGGCGATCTCTACTTAACATACAAGGCCATGTCAAACCCTGAGCTGTTGGACATGCTCCACTTAAAGAAATCCCAATCCCTCAGAGCCACACGCTCCAGGGATCTAAACCTTGTCAACACAATGAACAAAACATGCTGGAGGGATAGGTTCCTGACCCAGAGACTCCCCATACTCTGGAATAGACTTGCCCATACATGTCAAGCACAGCGCCTCCTTGGCCCTCTTCAAAAGGAACCTTGACAACTGGATGGGAGATAGGAAATTCACCCTGGGGATCATGTCAGTCATCCTACTAGACAGGGGTCCAGAGAAGTAAATACTGTGGGAA
Source organism: Protopterus annectens (assembly GCF_019279795.1). Taxonomy (NCBI): domain Eukaryota; kingdom Metazoa; phylum Chordata; order Ceratodontiformes; family Protopteridae; genus Protopterus; species Protopterus annectens. The sequence goes on along the minus strand of NC_056746.1, from coordinate 71,676,007 downwards.
GAAATATCCAGGGAATTGTTATGGCTAGGCTTGTATAGGCCCTAGGGCCGATAGCCTAGTACCAACCTATGAACCTGTGACACATGCAACAACTGGAATGCCCACAGAGATAGCTTACTAAAAGGATACAAGTCCTAAACAACATGTCCTACATGGGCTGACTCAAAGCCCTGTCACTGTACTCAGTATCCTACAGACTGCTAAGTGACCATTGTCTGGCAAACAAGGCATCCTCTGACCCATTACTGATGGATTTACTGTACATCAGCAAGTCAAATGGCATTGGAAATGCTATGTCTAGGGATTTAAACATCTTCTGCAATATCAATAGAATAGTTTGAAGGGATTGGGGAGAGGATACCACTACTATGGATCAAACTCCCCATCCAAATAAAACAAAGCTCATCCCTGTCCATTTTTAACTGCAACTTAGATCTATAGATGGGAAACAGAAAATGTAACCCAGGACTGCCCCCTGAACTATTGAATGACAGGTGCAGCTCCTAAATGCTTTATCCCATGCATGGGTCCCCTCAAATTAATTATGGTATCATCACAGTTATTCTCACTAGAGGTAATATATAATCATCAACCATGGAATGGGTAAGGCCAGTCTATAATCAAATGTGATAGGCCATTTTGAGCAGAAAAAGGGAAATTAGCTAGGCTTAAAATTGCCTGCAAGGGCAGCTAGCCTAGTACTTATCTATGAACCTGCAAACCTATGACCTGGATACTTAGTAGTCAACCTTCAACATCATTTTACATGTACGATAACCAAGAAAGTAACCTAAGGTGGATTCCTATGCAGCCTCAAACTGTTTCCAAGATCCTCAGCATTTCCATTTTAGATCTCAGCATAACAATGAGCATCATGTGATGAGGGTAGTTAATGAATTCCTGGTAGCAGATCATCTGATTAGTATCATTCAAAAGAAGAGCATTAAATATCACCACTATCTGCTTATATTTATTTGTACTACTCCTTTCGCTGCAAGTATATGTCTTACTTGATTATCATAGAGGCCTGCTGGGAATCCATCTTGAACTGGATGAAGTATGGTCATCCAAAGGTCCATCCAGCCTGGACAGATGCTGTTATGCATAGAACCGTGAACCACCTATTGTGCCCCGCCCCACCCCGTTCAGTGTTTTTATGTGAGGAGTTAGGATTTGTGAGACAAGTGCAAAATTATGCAGTTTATCCAGGCAATGTGATGCCACTAAAAGATTAGACAAAAGTCGTTGTCATGTCTTTAATTCCATCGTAAGACTATCTCTAAAATAGACCAGCTTGTCATTTCCAGTGACCAACCCACAGTAACTAATGTACTAGGTTCATCTTAAATGGATTATTGCAGTGCTTTCTACTTTGGGATTCAGTAGGGTGATCTGATTTGCCTTCAGCTGCTGCTGAACTTGGAGGTCATTTTATCACTGTAGATGGCAGCTTAGCCAACCTTTAAGAAGTTGGCTTTAATGTATGAAGGTATTCACAGCTCAACCAAATATCTGTCTTAATTTCTGGTGTACATTTGCCCAGTTCCAATTGCCCAACCCCACTCAGCTGCATAAGAGCTGCTTGTGATTTCCAGGATACTCCATGGGCCTTCATGTAGGTATTCACTCCTCTACCATGAAACCATTCTATGAAATTTATTATCTCCTTTGAAAATATGACACAGGCATATTTCAGAAGGCCTTTTAGGAGGTCCTTAAAAGCATGTTCTTTTAGTAGAGTCCACTAAACATTAACTGTTAATTTTCTTCCAAAGCCCATAGGCTCATAGGTGTACCCTAGGCTAATGACCACTAAGGCCTTTATAACCCTAGCTGTGCAACCCAAATGTGTCCCATAACTTGCATCTTGTAAACATTTGTATAGGGGCAATTGCTGAATATCGCATGATTTTCTGACTGCCACTGTCCATCAGAGACATAGGCAGTAGCATAGCTAGGGTGGGGCAAGAGGGGTAACAGCCCCAGGCACAAATATTGGGGGTGCAATCAGTTGATCCTGATTGTCCTTTAATATAATACTGGCCTTTGAAAGCTGGTATTGCATTTGTGGTCAGATCTGAGCACTGTAGCAATGTGTGTGTAGTCTAACCTGTAGCAACTGCTTGCTACATTAGCAAACAGTTTCCTACAGTTTAAAAGTAAAAATATAATCTTTTCTTAAGTAAAATTGAGCACTGTAGCATTCCATGTAGGCAGGGTATAAACTGCCACATCTAGTTGCTACATTTGTAACAAGCAGTTTGCTACAGTTTAAAAGAAGATTTTTTTTTAATAAAATATGTTAAAGGAGCGTTGGATACAGAGCACAGAAACAGGAGCTGAATGTCTGGGACTGGAGAGGGGACATGTTATGCATCTGAACATCTGGTTGGTGGGCCAGTAGAAGGAAAAAACATTTTTTTTTTTTGCTGGAGGGGGTGCGTAGATTTAACTGTAATAAGCCAATCATGTATGGAAGAGCTTATTTGAAAAGCTTGGGGGGTGCTGGTTCATAGTGCCCAGGGTGATAATTGAACCAGATACACTTCTGAACATAGGTGTCAGACCTGGGATGAATTTTTTTGATTTCCCATCCAGTGGTCCATGTTATGCTAAAATAGGGTTTGGGAGGGACTTTGGTTTGCATGGTTGGGGCTAATGTTTTGGGAATGTTTTAACTTGTATATAATATTGTTTCAAACACTTTAATTAAAGTAGTGATGCTGTGGTTGTGGTTTAGTTGCACTGTTTACTGTCTTTACAAAGGGAAAGCTTAGAGAAGGCTTGACCAGATTCAAAAGAGATGGACAAAGAGGTAAATGAGAGGAAAGAGATAACATGTGAAAGAAAATCAAAGGGATTTTGCTGCTTGATTACAGAAGTACAAGAATCTGATTGGACCATCATAGAGAGTTATCCAAACTAAACTTTGGAGATAAGGAGGTACAGTTTTGTGGTTGGGAAGACTAAGGATATTGTACACAGTATCCGTGGTGAAGTGGTATTCCGAGGAAGACATGATTTACTGAGAGAATGTCTAACAACAGAATAGCCTGTGGAATGACAAAATCAGTAAGGAAATTGACAGTTTTGAAGAGTCCAATTGATAAGTACATGGATAACAGGAAATTTATGGTGGCATAGGATAGTTGGCCTGCCGCAAATAATCTAATCGACTCACTGCTAATAAATGGATGCATTATAAAAGAATGCAAGGTGAATTTCTAACTGTTAAAAAAGCACTTTAACCAGTTTCACTGCTTCACTATACTTAACAGCAGGTATGATACTGTCACAACTGGTTAATTTAAAAATTCATGTCATTTTGATTTTATTTATGAGCACTTGCATATTCATTACTACATTACAGATGTAGGGTTAATGGATATTTCAGGATATAATACTAACCAAAGCTCACACTAATGACTAATCTTGGCACAAGCTTACTTAGCCTTTTTAATCATAATGGAAAGTGAAAAACAGCAGGAACTTGAATCCAGGGCTCTATTATTAAAAGATAAGTTGAGTATTTTATAAGTGTTTGCTCAAAAATATAACAATGCAATTTGAAGTGGCTCATGTGAAATGCAACAACATACAAAGCAGTCTTTGAGATTATTATTGCAGAGACAGTAATGCAATGCCTTTGGTGTTTTACGATAAATCGAGTATTCTATAGCTGTTTGTTCACAGATATACCACTGTCTGTGGTGGCTGTCTCTATAGTTGCAATAGTACACAAAGTTGTAAAGACAAATGACTTAGCACAGTGCCTTTTTGAATTCTTGGCCTTCAGATGATAAAGTATTTCAAGATATCAAAGCAAAACATTTTAAGCTAACATTTCTCTAACTATAGTAATAAATATTTCCTAATGGAGAAAATATGTGATTAATATGGCATAAATGCAGTCAGAAACATTAATGCATCATTAGCTATGAGGTTGGAAGTAATTCTTCTTCATCTTATCTCTTACAATGCAACATCAGGAAAATAAATGAAACATCCAGATTGTTGTTAAAAATAACATAAAATAAAGTAATGACTAGACCTCTAGTAATGTCAAGGTACATGCCTGAGGCAAGGGCTGTTTATGCTGATACTTTCACTGTAATACACCTTCAGTTACTGAAATAAGAAATTATCAAAAAAGTGACATTCTCATGGTATATGACTCAACATCAGAATTAGTAAGACCTAATAAAGGGAGATGGATTCAAACACTGCTTGGAAGATGCTAAAAGTAATAAAAAAGCTACTGGTACCTCAGTATGCCACTGGAATATCAATTATATTTCACCAAAATCCATAAAATAATGCACATGTGGTTATAGGATCCCACTTATTTATGACCAGTTTCAGATTTAATTTATCTTCAAGGACTCAAGTGAAATGCAACAAAATACAACACAGTCTTTCAGATAATTATGGCAGGGAAAGTAATAACACAAAACAAGCGAGAATGAGACGGAGCAGTAATGAAAAATAAATCCAACAAACTGTTTTATTAGCGCTTTCAGAGAGGATAATGCCTCTCCTTCTCAGACCCTGGTCTGAAGAAGGAGAGGCACTGTCCTCTCCAAAAGCACTAATAAAACAGTTTGGTGGATTTATTTTTCATTACTGCTCTGTCTCATTCTCACTTGTTTTGTATTTTTACCAAGTTTTTTCGTTTCAAGTTTGCTGTGGCAGGGAAAGTAATGCAATATCTTTGGTGTTTTAAATTTTAAGGGCTGAAACACTTGACAGTTACAAATTCTTCTTGAAGTATGCGAAAGTCATTGTTCCAAAAGTGAATCCATCAAGACTGTTCAGCTGTATTACTTTTATATTTTTCAGGGACTGTATGTGTTACAGATAATTGCCATTAACTCTGAGATAGCAGACATCATACAAGTTGCTTGTAAAGCATGCAGAAACATAAATTGATGACTAAATATTTATTTACTGAACCATTAATGTGAGTGCAATGGTAACTCCTTTATCTCGGAAAGAGTGCCTAGTCTGAAGTTAAAATTTTAGATTGGCTAGACCTTCAGTAACTCATCATCTGAGAGAATGCAAACTACACTCATAGAATTAAAAGATGCCTTAAATGATATTTGGCTAACCTCACTTAAGTACAAAGTTCCAGGCAAAATCAATTCTTTATGCTGGAAGAGCATATTAAATTATGGATGTCTGAAAGACATAATTTGACATTTTGGCACACCGGATCTGACACAAATGCATGTGGCAAGTTACCCTAATAATATCACAAGTGCACCAGAATTACCCATTCTAAAGACTTAAACCTTGCCTGTGATATAAATAGGACCTGCTGGAGAGACAGGTATGTATCCCAGAGACTACCCCATCTCTGGAACAGGTTCCCCATCCATGTGAAACAGAGTTCTTCCCTAACCCAATTCAAGTGTAAGTTAGACAATTGGATGGGGAACAGGAAATTCATCCATTTTTTGGCACCTATGTCTGTAATGGACACAGCCTGTAAATGGTTCATCTTCCTGCTTGTAAATGTTTCATCTCCCAAGCCCCTCCTTACACTTATCAAGGGTACCAGAACTTGTCATGAGATTTGGGATGCATGGCTAGGCTTAAAAAGGCCCTTGTGGTCTTTAGCCTAGTAAACACCTATAAACATACAGACCGATGCACTATTGATGTTACAAGGCAATATTTTAATGGGCAGCTATATGAAAGGCATGTTTCATTAGTACTTTCCACCAGAAATTGAAAACACAAATGTGTATGGCTAGTTGCCCCTCCCATTTAAAAACTCACAAATGAAATGGGTCTGTGATGTTACAAGCATAAATATATATGGTAGTTGTATGACAGGTACAGCGTGTAAGCTAGCTGTGTAACTCCAAAAGTAAAAACACAAAATAAGCATGTGCACAGATGTTCTGCATTTAACTCCCCAAGTTCATGAAGTGTGATTCTTTAGCTGAATTTATTGGGTAGTACCAGGTCTGTAGCCTTTATGGAATTTCTCAGCATTTTGATACTGGGAAGAGTTAAACTGTACTGAACCCACAGTGATACAGAAAAGTAACTCGTCTGTGCTGTTCTTAGTAGTTCTGTAATATTTACTTTGTTGTAGGACACCAGCTTCTTTTTTGGATACTTTTACTGCACACACATGCTGTGTGTGCATGTGTGTGTACACAACAGACTGGCATCCTAACCTGGCTCAGTTATTCTGCCTTGCACATCATGAGTGACAGGATAGCATCCATCTCTCTACAGCCCTGAAATGGATAAAGCTGGTAATCAGACAACGAAGGAATGAATTAGAATTCATTTTTAAAGTGTTGCTGCACTGATTTATGCCAATCTGCTGGGCCTTTGTTTCAGGTAAGCAAGCAATTTTGGGCTGTATTTAAATGTATGTGTTTTAAGAAAAGGTTATTACTTCAGCTAGGAGAAAAACAATTTTTCTGCAATGCATCTTCAAACCGACATTATCTGGAGACTCAAAGACACTGATGCCTTGTTTAGTTCACTAATTTTATATAATTAAAGGAATATTTATTAGCAAAAGTAAATGTTTTGTTATTAGAGTAAAACCATGAGTACCATGAGGGGCATTAGCTTACATCTACATGTGTAGTGCTACGCATTGGTTGTTCTTGTGTGGCTGTACATTCTTTGTCTGCTGATTTGACATTAATCTCCTGAGCTGTTTTGTCTGTTGGGATTCTTTAACAGAATTATTGAGTTTAAGCAGTGATATTTGAAATTGTAACACATGCAAAAGTAGCCCAGTAAAAATGAAGAATATTACTTATTCCAGCTGCTGTACACCCTACCTGTTCTAAGAAATTTAAAGCAAATGCATGTTACTTATTTGAGTCCTTGCCTGTTTCACACAGAAGGAAGGAAAGAGGATGACCAATAACCCCACACTATATTGCACTGTTGTCATAGAGGCAGTTACTTCCAACTATCCTAACCATATGTCCACCTAAGGAAAAGACTGTCTATAAATTTTTTGGTAAATTGGCCTATTTCATAATAAAACAAACCATGCCACCTCACCCTTATAACATCATACAAAAATTGCTTCATACTCACAGCTACTCAATTATTAATGATAAAAATGCTATAGCTATCTATATTCACATTTATCTCATGCTTTAAGAAATTATGGAAGAATATACCTCCTCTATGCACTAATAATGTTACCAAAAGCAGCTATATTTTCAAAACCATTCCCACCCCAAGCACTTTATTCATGCCTTTGGCTCTGATGTTATTGCGGCATTCTCATTGCTGATAACACATGTGGCCAGTGTAACGTATCCTAATGTGATCAGTTGTTGGCATCTTTGTAGCAGAAGCCATTATAAGTACTGCTGTGTTTGTTACAGATGTTGGTTTTGCAGATTATAATTAATTTATTTGCTGTGCAACCAAAGTACTTATAAGCCTGGGACTGTATGCTTCTTCTGTTGTGTGCGACTATGATGTTTATAACTGAAAACTATGACTAGTGCGGCAGGAGAAATTGGTTTTGTCACCTTGGAAATATTTTATCTAGTGTGCCAAATGAAGAGGAACAGAATACTGTTATGAAACTGGGTTATCTACCAGCACTTTTTCCATATGACTACATGACTGTGATGTAGCCTAGAATCTCCATTTGACCCAAATAAGCTGGTTGCAGTCTATAACAGTACCTCCAGCAGTGTGCTGGATCAGTTCACCCTGGTGGGTATATACACTTTTGACTCAAGTCATGTTGATGCTCAGGCTTTTATATACTGTCAGCATTTTATAAATTTTACATATTTTTCTTAGGTTTTGGTATCACAAGGCAATTTCTTGGTGCATCTCTGATTTGTCTTCACTAATAAGAAGTTTTTGAAAAGAAGGCAGAACATCAATCTTTTTTTATAATGAGCAGCACTGTTTTCAGCAAACATTAAACTGTATATTTTTCTTGCTTTAGATTTTTTCCCCAAAAGTGGTACCTGTTTTTGCTTTCAACTTTAACATGTGAACTTAGCAAAATATAGGAAGAGATGACTAGAGTGAACTGCAATAGGGAAGAGGTGAACACATTTTATTGTGCATGTAGGCACTGATGATCTATTACAGCAGACAGCAGAAGTGGCAGCAAGCAGGGCCAAAAAGGCGTCATGGACATGCCAGGTGAGGGGAGGGGGGTTGACATAACATTCTTATAAGCATTACCTGTAGCAGGAGCCAGCACACAGAACAAAGAGAGAATCTGAGTGCATAATTTATGCTTACAGCAGTGAACAAGGAACAATGTTTGGTACTATTAATTCGATAACATTATAACTGACAGATGGAGCAGCTTTAAAAAATGGACAATCACCATTTTAGCCCAGGTGGAACAGTACTGCCAGGATGGAAGGGGAGATTGAGTGACTGAAGCAGAAGAGAAAATCACGTGTTTAGGCAGAGACAGAAGGTAAAAATATATGTAGAATGTAGAAGAGGGAACAACAAGGGTATCTTGGATCATGCCTGGGTGGTATTACATCTGCAGTGAAAGAAGTCTGAATGGGATGATTGGGAACTGTAAACAGTAATCCAGGAGTGAAGGGTGGAAGTTGTTCGTATCACAGAAACATGGGATAGCAATGGCAGGGGGTAAGATTTGGAGACGGCTTTGTGTTGGCCACTCATGAGTGATAATGAAGGTAAAAATAGGGTGGAGGAGTAAGCTATATAAAGAGATCAACATTTTTGAGGTTACAGAGGAGGAAGCAGACACTAAACCAGGAAAGTGGGAATAGCATGCTAGAGTCTAAATCTAGTTCAGAGACAGGTTAGAACTGGGAGATTAGCGAGAAGATACCAGGAAAGGAAAGGAGAAGGTTCTGAGGAGCTGGACACCCATGCCAAGAAGCAGCTGGTCTTCATCCTAGAGTTATTAGAAATCTGATCAATGTGCTTCAGGCCTACTGACAGATTCTTTTTCAGGTCACTGGCTAGTGTACAAGTGACAGAAGACTAGGGGACAACAAATGTGGTACATGTGTAATGAAGGGGGCGGAGCAAGAATTAGAATCCAGGAAAGTGCTAGCATGCTAGCTTAACAGCTTTGCCAATAGTCATGGGAAGAATCCTGAGGTGAAGGTTGGCAGCAGCTCTAGAGGCGACTGTGAACAAGATAGCTGTTAACATGGGTTCATGGACAGAAGGAGCTGTCATTAAAATCTGACCTAATTTTACGACTGGGCTGCAGATGAACTAGATAAGAGAATAGCAGTAGACATACTTTATCTTGTATTCAGCATGGTCTTTGGCTTAGTCTCATTCAGTTGGTTAACAGGAAAAGTGAATTTATTTTGGGGGGGGTGGGACCAAGACTGAGGAATTGGATAGCTCCATGGCTGTATAGTAGGACAGAGTGGATTGTGGTGAGAGGGACAATTTCAGGAAGTAGAAAAGTGACTGAGTACCACAGGGTGTGTATTTGTTTAAGTGCCCTTCAGTGTGTGTTTTTGGACACATTTGAGGGAACAAAGAATATGATCATCTGCTTTGCTGATGATGCAAAGACTGGTACTGAACTGGAGGATGGGAGAATAGTCTAGAATTGGAGTGAGAAAGACTAAACCACATGGACAGTAAGATAGTAAGTCAGGTTCATGGAAAATAGCTGCTACTTTTCTTAGGCTATAACAAACCTCTTGAGAGGTATCGACTGAGAGGAGTGAAAATGAAAGGATTTGTGAGCGTTGATTACTCCTCGATTGCATCACCAGGAGCAAAGTGGAATGGCATTGTCAGCAGCAAACAGAAAGAAGCGGTGTACTCCTTTGTGGGGAATTCATGAAGGAAACAGACGAGGCGTCGCCGGCCCTCGCTGCACTCCAATAGTATTTCTATGCTGCTTTGTTCAAACCAGAACTTTAAGGCTGCATAGGAAAAGGGACACCAGGATGGAACCCACAGAAAAGCTATTTGAAAGATCTGTGGGATGGAGGTGACAGGATATGACTAGAGACTAGATTAATCAGAGCTTTTCACATCGGGGGCCAGATGTGATTTGAGGATCAAAGATCATGTCAGGAAGCTATAAAGGTGTTATCCTGAACAGAAAGGAAAAGGGGGGGGGCATGATCCGGCACAGGCAGCAGATTGCAGGAACTAAGTTCCCCCTGGTCCCATGAATGTCTGTTTTCGCAGAATGGGCTGTAGACCAAAAGATGAGGCTTTGGTAAATCGTACAGAAGATGGGATCCACATCGGCATTCAACAGGGTATTGGGCAGCTGAAAACAAAAGTCGGTTTGTTCTGTTGAAGATTAAGTGTATATGTATGTGTGTGTGTGTGTGTGTGTGTGTGTGTGTGTGTGTGTGTGTGTGTGTGTGTGTGTGTGTCTATGAGTGTCTAAATAAACAAACATATACAGTGGATATAAAAAGTGTACACACCCCTGTTAAAATGCCAGGTTTTTGTGATATAAAGAAAATGACACCACAATAAATCATTTCAAAACTTTTCCCACCTTTAATTTGACCTATAACCTGTACTATTCAACTGAAAAACAAACAAATCTGTTATGGGAAAAATATCAAAAATAAACATACAATACGGTGGTTGCATAAGAGTGCACACCCTTAAACTAATACTTTGTTGTGTGTGCACACGCTTAAACTAATACTTTGTTGAAGCACCTTTTAATTTAATTACAACATTCAGTCTTCTTGGGTACACACCTGCCATCAATTAAAGAGACTCTGATTAACCCCAAATAAAGTTCAGCTGTCCTAGTAGGATTTTCCTGACATTTACTCAGTTGCCTGCTACAGCAAAAGCCACGGTTTGCAGAGAGCTTACAAAGCATCAAAGGGATCTCTCTGATGAAAGGTATCAGTCAGGAGAAGGGTGCAAAATTTTTTCCACAGCATTGGATATACCATGGAAGACAATGAAGACAGTCATCAAAGAGTGAAGAAAATATGGGACGACAGTGACGTTGTAAAGAACTGGACGTCCCTCCAAAATTGCTGAAAAGACAAGACGAAAACTGGTCAGGGAGGCTGCCAAGAGACCAATAGCAACATTGAAGGAGCTGCAGGAATTTCTGGCAAGTATTGGTTGTGCACTACATGTGACAACAATCTCCCGTATTCTCCATATGTCTGGACTATGGGGTAGAGTTGCAAGACAGAAGCCTTTTCTTACACAGAAAAACATCCAGGCCTGGCTAAAATTTGCAGAACAATACATCAAGTCTCCCAAAAGCATGTGAGAAAATGTGTTGTGGTCTGATGAGACCAAGGTTGAACTTTTTGGCCACAATTCCAAAAGGTATGTTTGGCGCAAAAGCAACACTTTGCATCACCAAAACCACACCAGCCCCACAGTGAAACATGGTGGTGGCAGTATCATGCTTTGGAGTTTCTTTTCTTCAGCTGGAACTGGGTCTTTAATCAAGGTGGAGGGAATTGTGAACAGTTCCAAATACCAGTCACTTTTGGCCAAAACCTTCAGGTGTCTGCTAGAAAGGTTCATAGATTAGTACTGGGCTAACTGCCCTTGCAAGACATTTTAAGCCTAGCCAATTAATTATCCCTTGTGAGACGCAAACCCTGCACCTTATGTTTGTAAGGCAAACACCTTAACCATTAGGCCACCCTCCCAGCCCAAACAACACCAATGTAATCGACAGGATTCAAACCTGTGCGGGGAACTGCCAGTGGATTTCAAGTCCATCGCCTTAACCACTCGGCCATGATTACAACACCCAAAGCTGAAGATGAAGAAGAATTTCACCTTTCAGCATGACAGTGACCCCAAGCATACATCTAAATCAAAAACAGAATGGCTTCACCAGAAGAAAATTAAAGTTTTGGAATGTCCCAGTCAGGCCCCTTTCCTAAATCCAATAGAAAATCTGTGGGGCCACCTGAAGAAGGCTATGCACAAAAGATACCCTCAAATCTGACAGATTTGGAGTGCTTTTGCAAGGAAGAGTGGACAAATATTGCCAAGTCAAGATGTGCCATGCTGATAGACTCCTACCCAAGAAGACTAAATGATGGTCTTCAGCCTGGTCTCTGTTGACCTTAAAGCCTTCTCTGACCACCATTTGCAGCTGATTGTAGCAACTAGTGGTTTATGTTGTGTGCCGATTGTTTCACTGGGGATGACTTTGCAATCATGGATTCTACCCAAGTGCTTTTTCCTTACTAAGAGGATGTCTACCTGAGTTGCATATTGGCTACTCTTGTGACTGTCTCTCTTTCTGAACTATGTGTTGGCTACTATCAAGCCATTTGCCAGACAGAAGTCTAGAATGCCTTCTTTTTTATTCCTGTTGCCCCACCCATGTGGACCCAGGCATTCCTCATATTCTGTTCTGTGTGCCCCAATATGTGCATTCAAGTCGCCCATTATCAACACCAATTCATGTTGTCCTGCTTTATCTAGTAGGTCCTCTTTTCCTCACTATCACAACCCTGCTGTGGGTCATCGGCTGAAATTATGAATACTCCCCTATCATTACACTGGAGTCTGATTGCTATGAGTCTGTCATTAATTCTTATGATATCCCTCACTGCCTTCTGAAGCCTCTCTCTCACCATAATTCCTACACCATTTCTAGCCTGTAACCCTCCTGAGTAGTGGAGTCTGGATCCCAAGCCAAGTGGTTTGCTTCACTGCCCTTCCATCTCATCTCTTGGATACATAGGATGTCCAGCCTCCTCTATATCATCAGGTCATCTACTTCCAAGCTGTGTCCTGTCAGTGAACCTACATTAAGCATAGCAATTCTCAGTTCATGTCTGGCAGGTTGGTTGGTTTTACATGCAGCTTTCATTCAACAGAGCTATCCCAGGTAACCTAGGCTGGGCAACTAGACACTGGTGGGCCAGTAGCTTATTAACCCTGGGCTGCTGGGTTTTATGGCGGGCACGCACTGGCCATTAGGGGCACATATAACTCTCCCACTATTAGCTAGGGTCCCTGGTGTTGGTCAAAGTAGGCTGGGTCCTCAACCACTTATCACCAGGAACCAGACATGCCCATTTTGGCAACATTAGTTAACATGAACGAATCACCTAGAGGCATATTTTACACCATCGAGTGGCTATCCCTGCCACAGCACATAGTCTGTGATCCATGTTCTCCTGTCTTGAGGATACTACACATCACAGTAGATGCCCATAGCGGTTGGGTCTGCGCAAATCCTCCCCCAATAGGGCACCATGTAGAGTCTGTGCTGTTGCACAGGGAGAAGGTCGGAGGTCAGGATTAAACCATGTACCCTTTGCATGGGAGGCAAAGACCTTAACCATTATGTCAACTGGTATATATATATATATATATATATATATATATATATATATATCTAGGATCACTACTAAATCAAGAATACTTACAATACTGAAGACTGGAATCCTGAGACCAGATACCTGAAAGACGAGAAGACCGGAAGACCAGAAGCGTACAATTTAAAATACTGAACACAGTAAACATACACCACACACATACATATACACACACCTTCACCCAAAACACAAACACACAAACCTACACTACATAAAAGCAGCGGGCAAGCCACCCTGCACCCCCCATGTGGGGGGCTGTGCCCCCCCACCCCCACCTACATATTTTAACTCCAAGGTCGCACTATACAGGCAAACGCACAAAAGCACCACCACACACCTACATTCACTGCACACACATCACAGTCGCAACATACACTTGCACACACAATAAAGCCCCTAACCAGCACAACCAAACAGATACATACCTAATCTCCTGACATCTCCGTACTTCGCAATTTTGAAATTCGCACTTCTGGTCTTACGATCTTCTCGTCTTTCAGGTATCTGGTTTTGGGATTCTTGTCTTCAGTATTGTAAGTATTTGAGATTTAATAGTGCTCCTATGTGTATATATATATATATATATATATATATATATATATATATATATATATATATATATATATATAAACCACCCAGAGAGCACAGAAACAGTGAAACTTGTGCTATAAAGCTTTGCTCCTAAACGGCTTGTAATAGCAGTCGGATTGATTGTTTATGTGATATACGCAACCAAGGACTGTTCAGCCTTTGCCGCTTTGCAGCTACAGCTATTTTGGAACTTCTGTGCTCTCTGGGTGGTTTCGCTTTATTTCTATTTTTGGAAGGGAGGTTTCTACAATATATATATATATATATATATATATATATATATATATATATATATATATATATATTTATATGAATGTCTCGTCAAACCTGGGATGCTCACAACATAGAAGACAGAAGAACAATAATTTCAGATGAATCTACAATGATCAAAATCACAAAACAATGAAAACTATTTTTTTTATCAGGGGGTAAGCCCCCCTGCACTCCCACAACCCATGCTAATTATATACCAACTCCAAGATTGACACAACAGTAAGGTACGGGCAAATTCTCTGACCCCTCTCTACCATGATCTCATGCAAAAGGCTATTGGGAAAAACACTATAGAGATGAGTGTTCACTCTTACGAGCATTCTGTCTTCTTTACAGGTTCAAAACGCATTCACTCATGTGAGAGTTTACCATTTTACAAATGTATATATATATATATATATATATATATATATATATATGTATAGTGTGTGTGTATATGTATGTGTATATATATATATATATATATATATATATATATATATATATATATATATATATATATATATATGCACATGTATATATGGTTTACTACCACAGCCTTGAAGCCCACAGTCTTGAACCTCATAATCTCTAGACCACAATACTAAAAGACCAAAACACAGAAGACTACAATATCGAACTCCTGGACCCGCTGCAGGACTGTTATTAGTACTCTTTCCTTAGTCCACACCTCTTCAGGACCATTGTTAGCTCTAGCTTCTGGATCTACCTTGGTAGGAGATTTGGTATTTAAGAATTTTGGACATTGTGGCCTTCAGCATTTTGATCTTTCAATATTATGGGCTCAGGATTATGCTCTTTAAGACTGTGGTCTTTGAGTATGTATGTGTTTGTGCATGTATCTGTCTGTCTGTCTATCTGTCTTTCTATACATGGTGCATAGGGAAAACTAATAATAAAAGTACTGTCTTTGGATTAATCAGGCTTAAGAAACAAAGCATAATAACCAGCAAATAACTGCTGTTTTGTCAGATCAAAAGCCAATAATTTCTGTTACAGCTGTTCTGTTGATGAAAGCATGTGTTGTCTGCTAAACAGAGCATATTATATGATAAAGTGAAGTTTCTGCATATGTTTGTTTGCAGAAGTGTGGTTAAAAGTAAATTCCCCTAGAAAAATGTTACACTCTCTTTCATTCTCTCTTTCTCTGTCTCTCTCTTTATATAGGTTTAGACACACACACACACACACACACACACACACACACACACACACACACACACACACACACACACACACACACATATACATATAGGAGAAATGAGAATGTTGAGTATTTTGCTCTTCTCCTTTAGTTATTTTTTGCAATGAATCACCACACCTGCGCTACTTACATACACTAAGTCTAAGATCAGCATACCTCGAAGAAAAATACACAGAGATCTCAGACTTAGTACATGTAAGTTTCTATTTTCATATATTCAGCCTTTTTTTTTGGGACTCACATGTAACTAATGTCCCAGAAGTTTTAACTCTGACACACATGTATATCTATATCTATATTTATATCTATATCTATATCTATATCTATAACTATATCTAATGTATATCTATATCTTTAGCTGTATATATATATATATATATATATATATATATATATATATATATATATATATATATATATATATATATATATATATATATATATATATATATATATATATATATATATATATGAGACAAACAGACCAACTCACTTTATTAATACAATAACGCAATTGCTTTGACACAGAATTTCCAAAGGACTTCATTAGACAATTAGAGTAAGCTTTATGCATGGTACTGTAACTGCAGCAATCTGCTTGTTATATTTGCAACATTATTAAGCATCTGTTGGGTTTTTTGTTTCTGATAACTTCTTGCAGTTAAACGCTTTCTCTAGAGGCTCCTTTAGCTGTTTAAAACTTTCATTTAAAGGCTCACTGCTGCTTTTCAGCTGTGAGAAACATTTCTGCAGTTTGTTTCTCACCCTCCCTCCCTGTTGGTATAGTTGGTGGCTTTGCAGTTGCCCGCCCCTAGTGTAAATTTGATCTGGGACCCTCCTCCCAGTCTAGTGTTATTACCTCATTCTACCCAGTACAGGGAGAACATTTGAGAAGGCTAATCAGCTTAGTTTCTGCTACTCCTTTCTCTCTTTCCACTAAAAAAAAAAAAAAAAAAAAAAAAAATTCTAAGCTTGTTGCCTGTCTTTCCTGTGGGTAGTCTAGTCTGGATATAGATTGCTGTGTCCAGGACTATTTGTAGGCTTCTAGGCCCCCATGCCTTTCTGTGTTGGAGGGAAGCCTTCTAGCTTAATTTTGTTTCTTAGAACTAGCTATTTTTTTGTGTCAGCACTAAAGTCTGTTTCTTTGAGCTCAGCACTTGTTCAGAACTTACTGTAAGCACTAAATAAGCTACAAATTACTACAGCACTCAACTTTCCTCACTGTCTAGAGGAAAACAGTTTCTAGTACTTAAAAAATAAGCACCTATCCAGGCATGTCTAAGGGTCAGCTCCCAATGTTTTCTCCTGTCTACCTGATGAATCTGGGTATCTTGGGGCAATGCAGTAATTGCCTCATGTACACAGACAACCCTCTCCTCCTACCACCCAACACTACAAACTGTGAGAGATGCACTTATATAGCCAAACTGGAAGTAAAGCTCTCTTCACCCAAGACTGGACTAGACAGTCAAGAGGAGAAGGTAAACACTTGCACCTCACCACACTCAGCACATAGTCCCTCAAAACCTACACCACCAAAACACACACATAGAAACACAAAACACACACCTACATTCGTGGAGGCTCTCAGTAAAACCCTGCCCAAGCAACAGGGACCGCCAAAGCAGAAACACAAGCAACCACCCCCCAACACAACCCAAATGAGACATAGCCCACAAACTCAGTGTGCCACTCAACCACAGCCCATAAGGCATAACAACGTACCCAACACTCTAGTCATAGGTGACTCTATAGTCAGGCACACTGATGTTCCACTCACCAGCCTAAACAAGGAGAAAGTTACTGTCAGCTGCCTGTCGGGTGCCAGGGTCCGCCACATGATGCATGCACTCAGGTCACTCCACAACAAGTACAAATATGACTCTGTCATTGTCCATGTTGGTGTGAATGACCTGAGATGTACCTCCTTGGACTACATGAAAAGGGACATGGAGGAGATGTCCAATCTTGTAGCCCAGGCAGGTATGACCCTAGCCCTGAGTAGCATCCTGCCATCACCCAGAATGATACCACAGTACAAGGACAAAATGATTGACTTCAACAATTGGCTAAGCTTCTGGTGTCATTCTAAGGGGATCCAGTATCTGTCTGCCTGGGATGACATGATCGACAAGCCACGATGCTTTGCCAGAGATGTCCTGTGCCTGTCACCCCTGGGATTCCGGATACTGGCTAAGGCTCTAGCCACCTCTATAGTGCTTTTTTTAGGCAAGGTTCAAATGAAGAATTCACCACCCTAACAGGTACAGGAAAGAAGAATCTGAGGGTATTGCTACTCAATGCTAGAAGTCTAAACCTCAAAATGCACTCCCTCAAGGCACCCCTTAAAATGGAGAACATTGACATATGTGCAGTGACAGAGACCTGGTTCAAGACTCCAGAGAGTACCCCTGCATTACCAGGCTATAATTCATACCACACATTTAGGCCACCTAACCTGTACCGAAACACTAAAGGTGGAGGCGTGTCCATATTCATTAAGGATATCCACACCTCCAGGCTAGTTGCTTAGCATAATGCATCCGAGATTATCCAAGTGCAACTAACTCTGGGCAAGACCGCAATCTAAATTGTAGCTTGCTACAGATCCCCCACCATGCCCCAGGATTCCCAATCCTCATTTCTTAATACACTGGAAAATATTAGGGTACAACCTAACACCCTAATAATGGGCGATTTCAACTACCCTACCATTAACTGGGAAAACTACTTATGTACCAACTCTTGTGCTCAACGGTTTCTGGAATTCATAAATTCCAATGCCATGGATTAACTTATCCACACCCCCACCAGGGGCAGCAATATCCTAGACCTGACTATTACCAACATGGGCAACCGGTGCTCCACACCAGAGGTCAATTCCTCTTTGGTCAGATCCGATCACAAGCTAATCACTCTAGACATCCACATCCCTCCCCCACCCCCCATTAGGGAAACCACAGTAAAATATTTCTCCAAAGCCAACTTCACGCTTCTTAAGACATAAGTGGCAAACTTCACGACACCCATGCTGACGGACAATAGAGGTATGACTGCTGAATCCTACACAAATGCACTTTATAAGCACTTACACGAGTGCATGGATCGTGCAATCCCTAACAGAACCAAGATGCTATCCTCTAAAAAAAGGAAGCCAATCTGGTGGTCCCCTGCCATAAACAAACTCTACAACAGAAGAAAGAAACTGTTGCAAAAAAAGAGTAAAATCCCATGATTGGAGAAATTCCCTGGTCAGCCTCAGTAAGAAGCTAAGATCCCTCATAAAATCCTCCAAAGCTAGTTATGAAAACAAAATCGCCACTGACTCTAAAGACAACCACAATGCATTCTATAGCTATGTCAAGAATCTCAATGGCAACATTCAGATCTGCTCAGAGTTACAGCACAATGGCACTAAATATACAGAACCAACTGATATTGCCAACATCCTGGCAGATAGGTTCAGTGATAACTTTACCCCCCTGTCATCCCCTAAAGGGAACATCTCTATACCAGAAGAATGCAAAGATCCTGTAATCACGGCTGCACAGGTGAAAAACACACTATCCAAAGTCAAGAACACAGCATCCATGGGACCTGACAACATCCCAGGCTGTGTTCTACATGAACTACAGAACAAACTGGCACCCCACCTAAGTACTATGTTCAATCCTAGCCTCACCTCAGGCTATGTGCCCACTGAATGGTGCACAGCAACAGTTATCCCACTCCACAAAGGGGGAGTCACCACAGACCCTGGAAACTACCACCCCGTTAGCCCAACAAGCCTGGTCTACAAGGCTATGGAATGTATCATCATGGAACTTATAAACAATGACATTGGTAATCTCAAAACTCAGGACCCCACCCAGTTTGGGTTTGTAAAAGGCAGATCATGTCTCCTAAACCTGATAGATTTTTTTGAAGCAGTCACCAAAGCCGTAGATGAGGGTAAGGTGGTTCACACAGCCTATCTAGATCTCGCCAAGGCTTTCCACACCATCCCCCACTCTGGAATTATAGATAAACTCACTAAACTAGGTATAAATCTCTGTGTCACAAGATGGGTTGCCAACTGGCTCACTGACAGAACCCACACTGTGAAAGTAGCAGACTCCAAATCCAACTTCAGACCAGTGACAAGTGGAGTAGCACAAGGTTCAGTCCTGGGTCCTCTCCTACTGGTATCTACTTCTCTGAAGTACAGGCCAACACAGAAGGTCTTTGGCTAATGAAGTTTGCAGATGACTGCAAACTAGGAGCCATAATCAAAACAAAACAAAAGATGTGGACATCCAACAAAAGGGCATCACTGAGACAGATGCCTGGTGTCAAAGCCATGGCCTCAAGCTCAATGCCAAAAACTGCATTGTCATCCCTTTTGGTAAAAACTCAGTACCCATTTACTACCACATAGGCAGTAGTCTACTTAACACTGAAAGTGTGATAAGAGACCTTGGGACACAGGTGGACAGTAGTCTCTCCTTTGATAATCACATCGCCACAGTAGTCAGGAAATCCTTCTACATGGCACACCTCATCACAAAAGGTTTCTCATCCATGAAAAAAAGGTCATTGTTCCTCTCTACTCATCACTCATTAGACCCATTATAGAGTACAAGGCCCCTTTTGGTATGTACCTCACAAGACATCTACAACAACTGGAAAGGCCACAGAAATACCTCAAAAAGAGGATTACCGGCCTCAAACAGATGCCCTATGCAGACTGTCTCAAAAAACTGCAGTTTTACTCCGTTGCATATCGCCTACTCAGATGCGATCTTTGCCTAACACACAAAGCTATGTCAAACCCAGAGCTTTTAGACATGCTCCACTTAAAGAAATCCCAATCCCTACGAGCTACACACTCTAGGGACCTAAACCTTGTCACCACAATAAACAGAACATGCTGGAGGTATAGATTCCTGTCCCAGAGACTTCCCATACTCTGGAACAAACTACCTATCTGTATCAAACAAAGCTCCTCATTAGCACTCTTCAAGAAAAATCTTGATGATTGGATGGGAGATAGATAATTCACCCTGTGGATCACTTCTGTGGCTCTGCTCAACAGTGGCACAGGAAAATAATTTTCTTGGGTGGCGAAAGCCAGGGTACCTTTGGCTAGGCTTATATAGGCCCTAGGACCAATAGGCTATTGGTCCTAGGGCCTATATAATCCTATGAACCTATGAACAATTGGTCAACTGGTTCAGCTCAGCAAAAAGAAAAAAGATTTATCCTTAACCCTCCTTAACTCATAGTTGATAGGGGCTGATGAGCACACTACCTCTGGCTCTGGTAGTTCACTTTCACTTTTTGCTCTCTCAAGTCTCTCCTTGTGTTGCTTAATTTAATAACCTTCTTTGGACAAGTCTAAACATCACAAGGTCACATGAATGTATCCCACCTGCCATGGTGTTTCTCTTTTCTCACCTTCATAGCAGTATGCATTTTTCATTGCCCCACATAATTTTTTATATTAGCTTTTTCTATATTTTATTTACCGGCCTTGCTTGTGGCGCAGAAATAACGCATCTGCTTATACTGTCAGAAATTCAAGTTTGGGAATGAACATAAGATACTCATGCAGTTGGGATGGGGATCCAAGGGGAAGTGACCTGTTTACTTTTTTCTTAGAGATGGATCTGGGGAGATTTCTGAATCAATACTGTCACTCTGTGGGTATAGGATAGACAGTTATGCAGGATTCCGGAAAAGATAGGCTCATCTCACGCATGAGCAGTAAAAGAAGGAGGATGGTGAGGTGCTTGCTGCAAGGAAGGGATTAAAAAGGAACATTTTACCCTCATTAAAATGATTTGTTACATTCGTATTTCACCATAGGCAGGTAGGCCTGCATAGGATTATATGTGTGGTAAACAGGGACCCTTGGAGGGAGAGAACAATATTTAATACTATTTCTTTATTTAGTTGGGGATCCCATGTATTGAAGTCATATTTTTTCTTGTTTTTATACCCTGAAATAAGCACTATGTGCTATCTGTTCTATCTTTATCTACATTTCCTTCCTCTCTGGTTTCTACTCATGATTACATTACTTAGTGCTTAACTGCCTACGAGCCTGTTTTATGCTCAGTCTTTAAGTTCTGCTGAACGACACTTAATTACAATCATTGAAGTCCCTTAAGTGATGCTTATAAAGGAAGTATGCTTTCGATTATAACTAGCCATGGCAATGAGCAGCATTTGCACTGTATTACAAAGTTATTCATAGGTTATATGTTTGCAGTGATATCACTTTGTGTACTGGTACCGCAGTGGCCATTCTATGCTTGTGGCCTAAGTGACCCTTGGGAGGCTAAGCCATGTCACCCATCAGGTATGACTATGTTAATTCCCCATAGACAGTACACTATTACCATATACCCTTAACTGTGAATTTACAAGCTCTCATCAAGTCTGGTCTGATAGATAAGGGGTGTCTGTTCCAGAAACAGGTGATATGTTGGGTTAAGCACCTGTCATGTCAGCAGGTAATGTTGATGTGGAAGAGGAGATTTAGATGTTTAGAAGAGAAGCTAGTTGCACTGCTAATGTTATGGACATGGAGTAGGTTGAAACGACAGGTACCACTCAAGGCCTCAGAAGCTAAGCACAGATTTCCCCTAAACAGAATCCCATGTGAAGGAGAATGCATACAGAGAGAAGGTCTTTCATGATAACTTAGGTTAGCTGTACCCTCTTAGTTTGATACATCCGGGGACTTTTGAGTTAGTACAAATGCAGGTACATACTGAAGGGGGCATTATACTCTGTAATAGCTCTATTAATTGGTGGGTGAAAGTAGGTTGATAACTACCTTTTAATATAAAAGAGACACCTATATACATAAGAAGGGATACATAGAAGGATTTCTTAATTGCAGCTGAGATGTGGTGGTTAGTAGAGAGAATATTATTTTCAAAGGTACCCATGCCCTAATAACTGAGTCATTTCTGACATAAGTGGTACTTGTATGATAAAGTCCAGTAGTGTATTTTCAAGTGACAGCTTTATTGAATTTTTGGCATTTAGGGTCAGCCAATATTTGGTGCACAAATCATTAGTAAGATCAAGCTCTTTTTTGGGGAACATGAGGGTCCTTGGGGAATTGACAACTGCATTCAGTCTGTAGTCACCAGCACATTTCTTTAACAACAGCTCTTTGACCTCTGCCTACACATCTGAGAAGTAGATGCTAAGGAGTAATAGACCCAGGTTTGAGCCTTTTGAGATACTACTAGTAATCGTCTTCTGCTGTGAGCAGTTTCTGCTGTACTTAATGGAGTTTAATCAATCAGCCAGATGACTACCCAGCAGACCACATAGAGATGAATGTTGTGCTTACAGAGATCATCACTTATATTAGCATAATGGACTTCAGCAAAGGCTTTTGCCAGATTAAAATATGCAGTCCTGATGAACTAGCCTTCATAACCTTTTCAAAAAAGTTAGCTAGCCTGAGTAGCTGCAATCTGCCTGTAACAAAACCAACAAAACCAAACTGTTTAGAGTCAAGGGGCTACTGACTACCAATATCATTGTTGAGCAATTCAGTAATTATTCATTCCATATCCTTATGGATGATGTTTGAAAAGCTACCACATTTATACCATTCATGGTCAGAAGTGGTATCACCTTGTGTACTGGTACCATAGTGGTCATTCTCCACTTATCTGGGATTTAACCACAGGAGAGACTTAGGCTGAGCAAGTAAAGAAGGGGTGGGCAAGGCAACAGAGAGAAGACAGCCAGAAAGATTGCCAAGACCAACAGAGCTAATATTCTTAGCAGTGGAAAGAGCAGATAAGATCCAAAACATTCAACCTGCAGACACTGAAATAGGTATAAATGCTCTTAAGAGGTAGGTACAGCCATCCAAACATCTGGACATTTAATTATTAAGTTTAACTATAGTATCAAAACTGGCTTTGGGCCATGAGACTGGAGATTGCCATGGTTAACCATCTTTATAAGACTGGACTATTAACAGAGCTTGGAAACTACAGCCCCATTAGTCTTACTACCCTTATATGCCATGGAATGAGTTATCATGGGACATAGGTAACCTTCAGACACTGGACACAGTTTGGCTTGTCAGGGGAAGGGCATGCCTACTAAACCTGGTGGACTTCTTTCATAAGGCCACAAAGACAATGGATGAGGGAAAAACAGTGCATACTGCCTACCTAAACCTGGCTGAGACATTTGATAAAATACCTCACTCAGAAAATTATCAAACTCACTGACTTACACATAAACCCCTATATAACATGTTGGATTGACAGCTGGCTCACATATGTGGCCCAGGAAGTTAGGATTGGTGAGACCACCTCTACAAAGAGACATATCACTAGCAGAGTCCTTCAGGGCTCCATGCTTAGCCTATTCCTCTTCGATATCTACTTCTCAGAAGTCAAGGTCAATGACAAAGGCTTCTGGCTGACCAAGTTTGCAGATGACTCAAACTAGGAGCAATGATTGCTCCCCCTTAAGATACTAACATATTGCATGTCAGTCTGACTCAGACAAATGACTGGTGCCAAAGTCATGTCTCAAAAAGTAAATGCCAAGAAATGCATAATAGTAACTTTTAGGAATACAGACACTCAAGGAAATTATATAATCAATAAAACGCCTCTAAGAATTGACTCGGCAGTCAGGGATTTAGGACACATATAGATAGTAGCCTGGCCTTCCACCAAAATATAACCAAGGTAGCAAGGAAATAATCCTATGTCATGTAACTTTCAAGTAAGGGCATAGTCCCTAGGTCCAGAAAATTCATTCTGCCACTTTATTTGTCCCTCATCAGACACATCGGGTATGATGCCCCCTTTGGCATGTACACGGTCAGACATATGCAACAACTGGAATATCTGCAAAGGTTCCTTACCAAAAGAATTAAGGGCATACACACATTAACCTATGCAGATCACTTTAAATCCTATCTCTCTACTCAGTCTCCTACAGACTACTGAAAGGTGATCTATGCCTGAAACACAAGGCTTCCTTGGCATCCTTGAACCCCACCCTGATGGACTTTTTGTACATCTGCAAAACAAACAGCATCAGCACTACTAGAGATAAGGATTTAAATTGTGCTTCTGACATGAATAAGGCATGTTGAAGAGACATATATGTACCTTAGAGAATCCCCATATTCAGGAATAGTCTCCCATCCATGTAAAGTAGAATCCCTCCCTTACCCTATTCAAATGTAACCTACATCAGTGGCTGGAAAATTGGAAATTCACCCTAGATCTGTGCCCCATATCTCTCATGCAGACACATTCAGTAGATCATGTCCAAAATAACAAACTCCTTCTATATAAGGAGTATGTTATTTTGTTTGCCTGCTTGGTGTACTCTGCCTGAATATCGCTGATCTCTGTTGCAATTTATTTTAAATTGAAGCTTTTCATTTAAGGTTTGATATCTTCTATTTTGCATCTTACTCTTGTATTACATTTCTGTTGGAGTTTTAAGAGTTCTTGGCTAGGGTCAGTTAAAAAAGCTAGCAAAGAATTCCTTTGCAAACAGTGAATAACATCAGTTAATAAGTCAGAGGAGCAGATAAACAGCATTGCTCTTTTAGTTAGAAATATCTCTATTTAGCAGAAGTGTTTGTTTAGCCTACTTGCTATACTCTGTCTGAATAGTGCTGACTTCTGGCTGCATTTTATTTTTCCCTCTCACCTAGCTAATTGTTGTTCTGTTCTTAAATTTGGTGGCTTTTGAGTTTCCCACCCCTATTATAAATCTGATTTTGGACATTCCTTCCAGGCCCATTTCATCAGCTCATTATACTGAGTACAGAGAGATCATTTGGGAAGACTCACCTCCTTAGTTTCTCAAACTTGAATTATCTCCTCTTTCCTCCCTTTAGACTTAACCTAAAAAATGCACTTTATTCAGCTGCTTTTACTGTATTTGTGTTTCTTCCTACTTTATTACTTTATTTTGCTTTTGCTGCTTGTTCTTAAAAGTACTTAATTGCGTTTGTTCTGCTGCATTTATTACTGCTTGTTAGTAGCCTGATTAAAATGTAACTGTTATTCTAAGCTTTTTGGTTTAATCACTTGGGCTTCAGGCCAGTTGTTTTACATTAGGAAGGTTTGTGGTCTACACTATTGTGGCAGGAGATGTAGCTTATATCCTTCTAAGATGGGAATTGCTGGTTCAAGGCATAGTGCGTCTGCTATTCTAAAAGTGTCTTAGTCCTGGTTTAAGCACTTGTGCTTCAGGCTAGTTATTTTACATTAAGAAGGTTTGTGATCTACACTCTTGTGGGAGGAGAGGGTAGCTTCTGCCTTTCTTAGCTGGGAATTGCTGGTTGAAGGCTTATTGTGCCTGCTTATTTGACCTTTTTTCTGCAATTGGTGCACTTTATTTGTTGTAACATAGACTAGATTCAGACCTGCTGAATCTACCTCTGTTTTTTATAACCTGAGCAGGCCATGTTTTCATGGAGAGGGTTCCCCTGCACCCTAGTGGCAGGAGTGTGCAGTTAACTCATTTGATTGAAAGTTGCTGGAACAGGGCTCAGTTTGGAGCTTTTTTATTGGTTAATTTGTTTAAATCAGTTTGCTGTCTTTTGCTGCACAAGCAAATCAAACCCATCTGCTGATCTCTGCAAAACTTATATATAATTTTTCACTTCATATTGCGCTTTTGAGCGGCATTTTACCATATCACTGCTTATTTGAACTTTTTTTTATTGTTGCACATTGTTAAACTAGATTCAGAACTTTTAAATCTAGTTCTGTTTGTATAACTTGAGCACTAAACCAGGCCATTTTATATTGGAGAGGGTTCCCCTGCACCTCCGTGGCAGGAGTGTGCAGTTAGAACTCATCTGATTGAATGCTACTGGAACAGGACTCAGTTTTGAGCTTGTTTATTGGTTAATTTGGTTAAATCAGTTTGCTCTCATTTGCTACATAAACCATCTGCTGATCTCTGCAAAACTTAAGAAGATGTTTTCACTGTATATTGCACTTTTGAAATGCATTGTTACCATATCACTACTTATTTGAACTTTTTTTGTTCTGAAATTGTTGCATTTTGTTTGCTGTAGCATAGACTAGATTCAGACCTACTGAATCGTTCTGTTTGTATAACTTGAGCACTAAACCAGGCCATCTTTTGTTGGAGTGGATTCCCCTGCACCCTAGAGGCAGGAGTGTGCAGTTAGAAGTCATCTGATTAAAGGTTGGTGGAACAGGGCTCAGTTTTGAGCTTTTTATTGGTTAATTTGTTTATATCAGCTTGTATTCATTTGCTACACAGCACTGCATTTGTTCATCACTCACTGCCACTCAGCAGTGGGCACCATTGGTGGTTATATATGCAAACATTTTTGCCAGCAAATTTTCCCTTAGTAATCTGCTGGTGCTCCATGTGATTGTCCCTTGCTGACAGGTGATACATTCAGCGAACCTCCTGAGGTAACAACACAGATCCTATCCCCTAGCCCCTTCATAGTTTTTGTCCATTTCTCCTGTCCTCTACTTTACCTGCTCCTTCCTGTCCTCTCTCTGTTTTCTGACCACATTGACTTACCTAGTATTTTGGACAGACAATTTCTTACAGTTTTTCCAGCCAGCCTGGTCAACATGGGCATCCTGAGGCAATGTAGCAATTGCCTCATGTACACTGACAACTCACTTCTTTTAGTCCACAAAAATTCATTATGTGAGAGATGCAGCTATATCAAGAACTTAGAATCCAGGCTCTCTTGCTCACCAGTCAGTCCATCTGATACTAAGCAGGTTGTCAGCATGTACACCTTACCTCCTGCACCTACTAAACCAACAACACATAAACTTATGTATTTGAAGGTCCTTACAAGAAGCTTATTTAAACATCAGAGATCTCCCAAAGGCAGGCACACTTCATATAATTCATCCTCTGCAGAACATAGTACACATAATATATCATACACCAGTGTCTCACCAGTCAAACCCCTAAGGCATAACACAAAAACAAACATATTAGTCATAGGCAACTCAATTGTGAGACACACAGATGTCCCTCTCACCAGGCTGGATAAGGAAAAGGTCACAGTCAGCTGTCTGTCAGGTGCCAGAATCCGCCACATCACACACACACACTCACACACACACACACACACACACACACACACACACACACACACACACACACACACACACACACACACACACACACACACACTTACACACACACACACACACACACACACACACACACACACACACACACACACACACACACACACACCTCTAAATAACAGGCACTGTTATGACTCCATCATAATTCATGTTGGTGTGAACTACTTGAGACATTCCTCACTGGACTATATGAAGAGAGACATGACTGAGCTTTTGGATTATGTGTCTCAGGCAGCTATGTCCCTAGCCTTAAGCAGCATTTTACCTTCACCTAGGATAATACCTCAATACAAACAAACAAAAAATTGACTTCAACAATTGGCTTAGTTTCTAGTGTCATTCAAAGTGGATCTGTTATCTGTCAGCCTGGGAAGACATTGTCAACAGACCTCAATGCTTTGCCAGAGATGGCCTTCATCTGTCACCCCTGGGATTTCAGTTAATGGCTAAGGCTCTTGCCATCCCCATATTGCCTTTTTTAGGCAATGTCACAAGAACAAAATTCCTGACATAAAAATACCCTCTAAAAACAAATTTAAGGGTATGCTGCTAAACGCTAGGAGTCTAAACCAGAAACTGCATTCACTGGAAGCATTCCTCACCCTGGAAGACGCTGACATTTGTGTAGTCACTGAGACCTGGTTTAAGGCTGTGAAGAGCACCCCAGTTATGCCAGAATACATATCCTTCCACATGTTCAGGCCACAAACTGAAGGAGTGAGAACAAAAGGAGGTTGTGTATCAATATTCATTAAAGATAAATACACCTCAAGACTTGTTAAACAGCATGAGTCCCTTGAATTACTTCAGGTGCAATTGACTGTAGGTAAGACCACTCTTCAGGTCATTGCAAACTATAGGACCCCCCCCCTCCATGAATCAGGACAGCCACTCAGCCTACTTGGATCAACTTGAGTCAAACAAGATACAACCAAACACCCTGGTTTTGGGTGGCAATAATTACCCA
This sequence comes from Protopterus annectens, assembly GCF_019279795.1. NCBI lineage: Eukaryota > Metazoa > Chordata > Ceratodontiformes > Protopteridae > Protopterus > Protopterus annectens. Next base: position 71,647,489 of record NC_056746.1, on the reverse strand, counting down.
TCCATAGATTGGGTAAATTATACATGCTCACTTGCCCAAAGATTTCTGGACTTCGTTAACTCCAATGCCCTGGACCAGCTGGTTGACACACCCAAAGGGGGCTCAAACATCCTGGACCTGGTTCTCACCAACATGGGAGACTGATGCACCACCCCCGGTGTGTTGCCATCCCTGGGGAGATCTGACCACAATTCAGTCTCGCTAGAAGTTATTATAACACAAGACCACTGCTAGCAACAACAAGACTAAAAAACTTTTCCAAGGCCAATTACAACCTCTTACTTGATGGCACAAATAACTTCATAACCCCCCCTCCCCCCACTAATGGAACAGACACCTATGCTGAGTTCTACACCAATGCTTTATACAAGCACCTGTACAATTGTATTGACTCTGCTGTACCTGATAGAACCAACGCAAGATCTTCAAGGAAAAACAAACCTGCCTGGTGGACAACTGCCATTAATAGGCTATACAATAGGTGAAAGAAATTGCTGTTTAAGAGCAGGAAGGAATGGTCTCAAAATTGTAAACACTTCCACCTTAACTTAAACAAGCAAATAAGACTCCTAGTGAAGTCCTCCAAAGCTAACTACAAATCCAGATTAGCTTCCCTAACTAAGGACAACAATAAGGCATTCTTTGGTTACATACATAACCTCAAAGTTAAGGCCCAGATTTGCACTGAACTTGTAGTTAATAGTACTGCATATATAGCACGCGTGGATATAGCAAACCTGTTGGCTGACAGGTTCAGTGAAAACTTCACTCACGTGTCCCCGCCACATATACCCCACAGCATCCAAAACACCTGTCCCCCACCTAGTATCTCTGAGGAACAGGTCTTAAATGCCCTCTTCAAGGCCAAAAACACAAATTCTATGGGAGACAACATCCTGGGCTGTGTTTAGCATGGGTAAAAACAGAAATTAGCATCACCATTGAACACACATATTGCAATTACAGCCTAAGCACTGGCTTTGTTCCAGTGGAATAGAAAACAGCTACCAACATCCCTTTGCAAAAAGGGGGTGCATCCATGGACCCAGGAACTAGAGACCCATTAGCCTGACAATCCTTATCTGGAAGGCCATGGAATGAATCATCATAGACCTTATTAACAAAGATATAGGAAATCTCCAAATGCTTAACTCCACTGAGTTTGGCTTTGTCAAGGGGAGATCATGCTTGTTAAACTTGGTGGACTTCTTTGAGACAGTCACCAAAGCCCTAGACAAGGGCAAATCTGTGCATACAGCCTACATAGATTTAGCCAAGGCCTTTTACACAACCCCACTCAGGCATTATTGATAATCTCACCCTGCTAGGTATCAACCCATATATTGTCAGGTGGGTTGCAAACTGGCTCACTGATAGAACTCATACAGTCAAAATAGGGGACTCCACCTCTTCCAGCAGACCGATAACCAGTGATGTTCCACAGGGATTGGTTCTGGGGCCCATACTGTTTGGAATATACTTGTACGAAGTGCAGGCTAAAACTTAAGGACTGTGGATGAAAGTTTGCTGATGATTGCAAACTGGGAAAGATCACTGAAACCCCTAGCAATGTCAACATCCTGCAAGAAGGTCTTACACAGACTAATGACTGGTGCCAAAGTCATGGTCTAAAGCGTAATGCAAAAAATGCATTATCATTCCCTTTAGCAAGGGTGATGTTCCTGCAAACTACCACATCAATAGCAATACTCTAAGTACACAGTCATTGGCAAGAGATCTGGACACACAGGTTGACAGCAACCTTAACTTTGATCACCATGTCTCCACAGTGGTAAGAAAGGCATTTTATATTGCTTATCTTATAAGTAAGGGCATTGCCTCAGGAAAAAAGAGGTTATAACTCCCCCTGTACTCTTGCCTCCTTAGGCCAATAATAGAGTACAATGGTCCCTTTGGTATGTTCCTTTCCAAACACCTGCAGCAACTGAAGAGACCACAAAGGTTCCTTACCAGGAAAATTCAGGGTCTTCAAGATCTGTTTATATGGATAGATTGAAATCATTGTGACTTTACTCTGTGTCATATAGACTGCTCAGAGGCACCCTGTGTCTTGCAATATAGAGCAATCTCTGGCCCAGCTTTGATGGAAATGCTGCACCTTTGCAAGTCAAATGGCACATGAATCACTTGCTCAAAGGACCTTAACCTGGTATGTGACATCTACAGAGCTTGCTGGAGAGAGAGATTTGTCTTACAGAGGTTGCCCCACCTTTGGAACAAGCTTCCTATTCATGTTAAACAGAGCCCCTCATTGGCCCTATTTAAGCACAATTTGGCTTTGTTCCAGTGGAATGGAAAACAGCTACCATCATCCCTTTGCAAAAAGGGGGTGCATCCATGTACCCAGGAACTATAGACCCATTAGCCTGACAATCCTTATCTGGAAGGCCATGGAATGAATCATCATAGACCTTATTAACAAAGATATAGGTAATCTCCAAATGCTCAACTCCACCGAGCTTGGCTTTGTCAAGGGGAGATCATGCTTGTTAAACTTGGTGGACTTCTTTGAGACAGTCACCAAAGCCCTAGACACATTGCAATTACAGGCTAAGCACTGGCTTTGTTCCAGTGGAATGGAAAACAACTACCATCATCCCTTTGCAAAAAGGGGGTGCATCCATGGACCCAGGAACTATAGACCCATTAGCTTGACAATCCTTATCTGGAAGGCCATGGAATGAATCATCATAGACCTTATTAACAAAGATATAGGAAATCTCCAAATGCTCAACTCCACCGAGTTTGGCTTTGCCAAGGGGAGATCATGCTTGTTAAACTTGGTGGACTTCTTTGAGACAGTCACCAAAGCCCTAGACAAGGGCAAATCTGTGCATACAGCCTACATAGATTTAGCCAAGGCCTTTTACACAACCCCACTCAGGCATTATTGATAATCTCACCCAGCTAGGTATCAACCCATATATTGTCAGGTGGATTGCAAACTGGCTCACTGATAGAACTCATACAGTCAAATTAGGGGACTCCACCTCTTCCAGCAGACCGATAACCAGTGATGTTCCACAGGGATTGGTTCTGGGACCCATACTGTTTGGAATATACTTGTACGAAGTGCAGGCTAAAACTTAAGGACTGTGGATGAAAGTTTGCTGATGATTGCAAACCGGGAAAGATCACTGAAACCCCTAGCAATGTCAACATCCTGCAAGAAGATCTTACGCAGACTAATGACTGGTGCCAAAGTCATGGTCTTAAGCGTAATGCAAAAAATGCATTATCATTCCCTTTAGCAAGGGTGATGTTCCTGCAAACTACCACATCAATAGCAATACTCTAAGTACACAGTCAATGGCAAGAGATCTGGACACACAGGTTGACAGCAACCTTAACTTTGATCACCATGTCTTCACAGTGGTAAGAAAGGCATTTTATATTGCTTATCTTATATTAAGGGCATTGCCTCAGGAAAAAAAGAGGTTATAACTCCCCCTGTACTCTTGCCTCCTTAGGCCAATAATAGAGTACAATGGTCCCTTTGGTATGTTCCTTTCCAAACACCTGCAGCAACTGAAGAGACCACAAAGGTTCCTTACCAGGAAAATTCAGGGTCTTCAAGATCTGTTTATATGGATAGATTGAAATCATTGTGACTTTACTCTGTGTCATATAGACTGCTCAGAGGCACCCTGTGTCTTGCAATATAGAGCAATCTCTGGCCCAGCTTTGATGGAAATGCTGCACCTTTGCAAGTCAAATGGCACATGAATCACTTGCTCAAAGGACCTTAACCTGGTATGTGACATCTACAGAGCTTGCTGGAGAGAGAGATTTGTCTTACAGAGGTTGCCCCACCTTTGGAACAAGCTTCCTATTCATGTTAAACAAAGCCCCTCATTGGCCCTATTTAAGCACAATTTGGATGATCGGATGGGTAACTGGAAATTCACCCTGAGGGTTACACCTGTGTCCCTCTTGGACAGGGGCAATAGGTGCTGATTTTAGTGTCTGCTTGAACCAGACACCCTTGGGAACATGTGTTGAACTTGGCTATGCTTGTAAGGGCCCTAGGGTTGTTAGCCTAGTAACCTCCTATGATCCTATGATCCTATACAGTACCACCCACACTAATGTACCCCTCTCCCAAAATAAACACACAAGATACAACAGCTGAAGGGACACATTTTAACTGTATGGATAGGCTTATAAAGGTCCTAGTGGTTGTTACACCTATGATCCATGAACCTATAACATCTTTCTGCTTCCACTTAGAATGTGGGATACTACTCCGAAACACATGTTTAAAATAAACAGAGTGACAAAACTGATAGAAGCATTTATAAACACAATATCAAAGGGACACTGTAACATCTGTTGACTTTAACTTAATTGCAAAATTCTACCACACAGGGTTATTTATTTTACTTGTGGAAAAGGGAGATGTAAGGTGCTTGTCCTCTTTCTTTAAATTATTAGTGTCATTAGAATGATGGTTATATTGTGTGGTTTCCTGTGTACTAGACTAATTTGAAAATCATGTGTAATGGGGGAGTTTAGAAAATTGTATGAAGGGATAAATCAAGCCTGAAAGTGGGGAACAAACCACCAAAAATGCTTACATCATGTGCAGGATAAATCAGGCCTGAAAATAGGATTGTTCCCCCAAAATGAGCCATTTGAAAAAGACCTGCTGAAGGGTAAGGGACGCAGAAAATAGTGAGGTGAGTGCGTGAGGTGATGGTAGAACTAGTTTTCTGGCTCGCATATTTGATCAGTGCAAAATGTCCCAGTAATGGAAACCTCTATACAGAAGTGTTACTTCTGAGTTTTCTGACATAATTTAAGACGACTTTGTAATTCTCATTGATGTCAGTACCAACCCTGAGTTCATGTTCAGCTTTACCGTGGCTGATGGTGCTTCTGATTGTTAGCCTGAATTCCCTTTTCTACCGAGTGAGCTTTTTAGCATTGCTTGTAGAGGGTCAGTGATGTGAAGCAGAGACACTAAATTACCCCATTTGTCTGATGTGGATTTTTATAAGAAAGTGTCATTCAAACAAATTAAGAAAGCTTATTAATTTATTGATTCCTTAGTTGAAGAATTGTTTTATACAGCCTGAATTACTCAGGGTGCTAAAATACTTTACTATTGAGAATTCAAAAATAAGTAGGATCTTTGGAATTCCAAAGATCCATAAAGAGCTAAATGACCACCCCCCCCTAAGACCCATAGTGTCTAGTCTACATTGTAAAACAGAAAGTATGGCTATCTATGTAGGCAAACACTTACAGAGAGTAGTGGTTAATAACAGTACATATATCAGAGACACTTCTGATTTCTTGGAAAAAAATAAATGAAAAATATTTGGAAGAAAGTTTTACTGATAACTATGGATATGAAATCATTGTATATTTTAATACCTAATGATGAAGGCATGGAGACAGTGATGATTGAATTAGTTAAATCTAAGGTATATTCTGACAATACTGTAGGAATATTAATGGAATTGCTTGATGTTATTCTCAATTATAATTTCTTCTCATTTAATAGTGATTTTTTTCCATCAAACAAATGGAGTGGCAATGAAGCCGGCAATTACCCCCAGCTATACCAATCTGTAAATGTATGGGTGGGAAACCACTCGTATATTACATAGTAAGTACTGAAATAATATCATGGCATTGTATCGTTTTACTGACAATGTTTTTTTAATTTGGAGAGGAATGGCATAGGTCTTATGTGAATTTAAGACATACATTAATAGTGTGTGTACTTTTTTGGAATCTACCTGCCAATTTAATTTAACAACAATAAATTTCTTGGCTGTAACTGTCTTTAAGGATAAGAGCAAATTATGAGCAGAAATTTTTAAAAAAGAGGTTCAAAATAATACGTACTTATAGTAGCATGTACCCCAAGAAGACCAAAGAAAATATAGTAAAAGGACAGTTGTTCAGGATTAGTGACCTGACAGAAAGGGAAGAAGATTTTGGTATAGAAAGTGACAATTTTTGTGAAAGACTTCATCAACAAGGTTATCCAAAAACATTAGTCACAGATATTAGAACTAAAGATGTTCTTCGTGTTTCACTGTTACAGTCATCACATTTGGGTTATCCATGAAGGGGTAGCCTTCATTTGGCCCAAATACCAGAGGCTTAGTATTTCTGCATCGGTTGCTATCATTCCAGGACTGATGTCAGGTCATCAGTGGTATAAAATCAGGCAGCCGATGTCATTACATCAGTCTTTCTTGCCAAGGAGCCCAAAGCAGAAGCAGTTTGCATGAGTGCCGGTTGGCTGCTACCTGAGTTTTCGTTTCCAAATTGAAGTTGAAGTCTTCTAAAGCTAAGTCCCCCATTGGGGATCCTTTTTTCTTGCTCTAATCAATGGCAAAAAAAGTTAACAGTTGTCTTGCCTGTGGAAAGCAAATATCATACCGAGACTTCCATTCTTACTGCGTCACCTGTTTAGGCCCAGACCACGACGTCTCTCACTGTCACTTTTCTGCTTTGTTCAACGCCAGAACTATACATCGCTCTCAGTCCTCGAAGTCCGATATGGCTTTGGTAAGCCATCTGACTACCGATCTTCTGAAAAAAACATAAGGATAAAGACAGAGACAGCCAACACATCATCCGATAAAGAAGACCACGATAAAAATCCAAAAGCAAGCACAAACAATTCCCCCAGAAGTAAATTGACCAAATCCACTGTGATTTCAGCAGTGTTTTGTGACTTTATTCCAGTGGATTTGGTCAATTTAATTCTGGGGGAATTGTTCATGCTTACTTTTGGATTTTTATTAAAGATAGAGACAGACCGCACAGGTCCAAAACTGCTGATGCCGCTTCGGCTAAGCTAGTTGTCAGTTCTCTGGTCCTCAGTGAGGTGCTTTTGCAGCCCCTGATGCCTGCTTCTGTGGATTCACAGGCATCTACTGAGACCCTTTCGGAGTCTGGTAAGCCGCGAGACTCTTCTTTGACTAAGGATCCTGCAGATGTCTCTACCTTGGATGGGTCCGGAGCTGCCAAGCGGGCACCAGCTTCCAAGGAAATACTTCACACTACCAATACTCGACACAGACCGGCAACTTCTTTCACGTCTTCAGTTTTTTCTAAAAGTACTGAGTTTCTAAGGCCCAGAGTATGAACTATGCCCAAAAAACAATGACCCAAGCTCAGGCACTTGCTTCCTTGCCTCAATCTCAAATGCTTAAAATGGTGAAAGACCTTTTTATGCTTATTAGGAAAAGCCAGGTTACCCCTTCCAAAAGAAAAAGAGACTCATCTCCAGTAGTTTTATCTGAACAGTAGTCTGATGACTCTGATGCTTCTGAATATGAAGACATGCAACCCCTCTCTGCTAATGAGGATTCTGATGCAGAGGAATCCATTCCTTCTGCCTCTCCACCCGAGGATTTTTCATTTGGGGAAAACCTTCATACTTTAAGGGAGCATTTCCAATGAGAATGTCAGTACTATCCGTAGTCTAAAAAGAGACTCAGGGAATTCTTAGATTTACCACAGCACAGACCTTTGGCAATTCCTCTTGTCCTGGATGTTATGGATGATGTTTTTATGGAATCCAGTTTGACTCCTGACACCCTTCCTCCTGCTCCCAGGAAACTTGACACGTACTACAGAGTCCCTAACTCTCACGAATTCCTTTTCAAAAACCCTACTGCTAACACAGAGGTCATCTCTCACAGACCTAAAGTAATTAAAGCAACCTCAGCTAAGACTCCCACCCCCTCAGACAGGGATTTCCAAGCTTTAGACAGATGGGGTAAAAAAGTATACACCTCTGCTACACTTGCTAGTGCAGCATTAAATTGTCAGTTCCACATGCTGAAATATCAGCAGCATACCACGGAACTCCTCAAACAAAAAATATCTTCCTTTCCCGCTTATGCAGAAAATAAAGAATTACAAGAGCTAATGCATTCTGCAAGTCAAGTTACTAAGCACACCTTGCAATGCGGCTTTGATGCCCTAGAAGCATCTTGCAGGGCAGCAGTCACTGGTTCTGTCCTTAGAAGGCATGCTTGGTTTAAGGAACAGACCTTTCCAGACCATGTCAAATCCAAATTATTGGATGCACCATTGAACAAAGACAATTTATTTGCCACCAAGGCAGAAGAGGTCTTAAAAAAGATGGAAGAAAAAGCTAAATCTATGCAGACAGTTAAAGTCTTTTTACAGTTCCAGCCTCCGAGGTTCAGTAGACATTGCCCCTCCAAGCACTGGTCCTTTCCTGCCCCCTCCAGGCCAGCTCAGCCCAGACCCAGGGGAAGCAGAGCCCCAAGAAAGCAGGCCCAGGGAATGCAGAGATCTAAGCAATGGAGTTCCTCCTCTTCAAAAACAGGGAGTACTAAGCCACACCCTTATGGTAAGAACGTACAATGACTTTACACCTCCACCCCTTACCTCTGCCCACCTGCTTGTGCCCATAGGAGGAAAACTCTCCTTCCATGCAAGCAACTGGGCCTCTATTACCAAATGACCAATGTGTCCTTAACATAGTGTCCCAGGGATACAGATTTTATTTCCACGCTGCCAACCCCAAAACGTTTCCCAGATCTCCCTTCAAACCAGTGGGCAGAGGCCAAAAAGCAAGTCCTTTCCCTGCTCACCATGGTGGCAATACAGCAGGTTCCTGCAGAAAAGATAGGCCAAGGTTTCTATTCCAGACTCTTCCTGGTACCCAGAAAAGAGGGCATCTGGCACCCAATCCTCGATCTATTCATTCTAAACACCTTTCTGGTGATACCAAAATTTAAAATGCTCACCCACTAGCAGCTTCATCCTATGCTTTCCAAAGATGCTTGGTTAGCCACCCTAGACCTAAAAGAGGCCTACCTATACATCCCAATCAGGGAATCTTGCAGGAAATATCTACATTTCAGGGTAGGATCTATGCACTTTCAGTTCTCTGAGCTTTCCTTTGGCTTATCCACTGCTCCCAGAGTTTTCACAAAATGCCTGGCTCCAGCCATTGCTTTTTGAAGACAAAGAAATATTTAAATTTACCCCTACTTAGATGATTGGCTGATTCAGGTAGACAGTCAGGAAAAGCTGTTACAGCACCCAAAATTTGTAAAGGACCTACTGACCTCCCTGGGGTATACTATCAATGAAAGGAAATCAAAACTAGTCCCCACACAAGAAATTGTATTCCTGGGAGCAAGCCTGGATACAACATCCCAGATGGCATTCCTTACTCCAGAAAAACAAGCCTACCTGACAGGCTACTTCTCTCAACAAGCCACCTGAACCCACTTATCCACAAGGAAAATACTGCAAGCTCTAGGGTTTAAGGCCTCCTGCATTCTACTCATTCCATATGCCAGACTGCATATGAGGAAACTACAATGGTACCTAAAATGCGTTTGGTGTCAACACTCCCAAGACCTGGAAACTATCATACCAATGATACCTTGTATAAGGAAAATTTTTCTTTGGTGGGCAGCAGCATGCAACCACAACAAGAGACTTTCCTTCTCACAACCCCACGCCACCCAGACCCTCACCACAGATGCATCAGACTATGCCTGAGGTGCACACCTGGATGGCAGGTGCATTCAGGGCCATTGGAGCCCGTATCAAATACATCTGCACATCAAACAAAAAGAGATGCTAGCTGTTCAGCATGCCCTGACAGCTTTCAGACCATTACTCTCCCTGGGGCCTTTACTGATCAAAACAGACAATATCACAGTGATGTGGTATATCAACAAGCAGGGAGGGACACACTCTTATCCTCTTTGCAGGCTCACCATGACTCTTTGGCACATGGCTTCAGCCATGCAACTGCACCTGCTAGCACAATTCCTGCCAGGCTCCCTAAACTCTCTGGCAGGCAACTTGGGCAGAAACCTGCTAGACCCACACAAGTGTCAGATAGGCCACAGAACCTTCACCTTTGTAATGTAACCCAGACATAGGGCACCCCGAAGGTGGACCTTTTTGCTTCCCACTCCAGTCATCAACTTAGCAAATTCTGCACCAGGGAACCTCACAACAGGCCTGGAAAGTGGATGCCCTATCCTTCCAGTGGATAAACCTCTTGGTCTATGCATTTCCCCCCTCTAGCACTCATTTCAAGGGTACTGCTCAAAATAAGAGAAGAAAAACTGAGGGCAATCCTGATTGCCCCAGACTGGCCATGCCAGCACTGGTACCCACTGCTGCACAGCCTGTCACCCCTGCCATCATGGCACCTATCTCAGATCCCAACACTTCTGACCCAGAGGAATGGAGAAGTCATGCACCCCCAATTGCAGACCCTCAATCTGGCAGCCTAGCTTATTCCTTGACCTCTCCTCAAGCTGCCAGCAAAAACAAACAAGTCATAGACTTTATATGTGAGTCCAGATGCCCCAGCACTAGAAAATCCTATGCTGACAAGTGGAAAAGGTTTTGCACCTGGATCCAGGCTAAGGGAGCTGGAATGGCACAGCCCTCCCTACCTCTCATCCTGGATTACCTAGCAGACCTACTACACAGGGGGGTCTAGCCTTCTCTTCTATTAAAATTCATGCCTCTGCCATCTCTGCTCATTGCAGCACAGAGCCACCTCTCTTCTCACACCCTCTCATCAAACAATTCCAAAGAGGGGCTAATAACTTAAGGCCACCCAGACGAGCTCCTACTCCAGCTTGCAACCTTAACTTTGTATTGGAAAAGCTCACCCTACTCCACTTTGAACCTGCAGCTTCATCAGAGTTAAATTTCCTTGCTTGGAAGACAGCCTTGCTTCTGGCCATCACTTAGCTAGAAGAGTATCTGAGCTACAAGCACTCATGGCTGTAGAGCCCTTCATCATTTTCCATGCTGATAGGGTCTCCCTCAGGACTAACCCATCCTTCATGCCTAAAGTGGTGTCCAGTGTGGTTATCAACCAATCCATTAATTTGCCCACCTTTTCCCGTAACCCACAAAACAAAGGGGAAAGGATTCTGCACTCTCTAGATGTGCACAGACAGCTCAGATTCTATCTGGACAGGACTAAATCTTTTAGAAAAACTGATCAATTGCTAGTCAGCTTTGCAGCAGGGGCAGAGGGCAAGGCCATATCCAAACAATCTCCAAATGGATAGATCACTGCATCCATTTCTGCTACAAACAGCACAGGAAACTGCCCCCAAAGGGGGTCAGGACACATTCCACCAGGTCAACCTCCACCTCTGCAGATTTTCTCAGAGGGGTCCTCAACAGGGACATCCTGGAGGCTGCAACATAGACATCTGTTCATACCTTTGCCAAGCATTGCCGCCTGCCTATCTTCTGTAAGTCCAGGGCAGGTTTTCCCAACGTAGTCTTGCAGGGCATCCTAGCCAGCCCCCAGTCTTCTTGACTGCCTCCACCCTTTTCTTCAGCTTTGGGAATCAATCCAAATGTGATGACTGCAACAGTGAAACATGATGAACATAGTATAGTTGTGTACACTTACCATATATGTAGATGTTTGAGTGTATTCACTGTTGCAGTCCTGGTCACCCCCCCCTTCATCCCCCTTGTCTCTCTCTCTCTCTCCCTCTCTCTCTCTTCCTCTCTCCTTACAGGAAATGTTTGGTATTTACTTTCTACTGGTGGTGTTCTTCCACCATAGCATAGCTCCCTATTTGGGGGCTCCTGACAGTTAGGGCAAGAAAAACTGATGTAATGGTGTCGGCTGCCTGATTTTATACCACTGATGACCTGACGTCAGTCCTGGAGCTACAGCAACTGACACAGAAATACTAAGCCTCTGGTATTTGGGCTGACTAAGGGCTACCCCTGGCAGGATAACCCAAGTGTGATGACTGCAACAGTGCATACACTTGAACATCTACATTTATGGTAAGTGTACACAACTGTACTTTACAACTCAGAGAGGTACAAGAAACAGAAAAGAAGGCAGAGTAAATAAAAATAAAATCAAAGTAAGAATGCCTATTGTGACTAGTTTGGAGAATAAAAGAAATAATAAATAATTGGAAATTATTTGGGAGACAAATTGAGGTACTAGAAACTATAGGGCATAAGCCTCTCTTTACCCAAAAATAGAGGGAAAAGTTTCAAAAACTTCTTTCAAAGTAAGTTAACAATACCAAAAGTCAGGTCAGACAGAAATGGAATGGATAAGTGTTACAACTGTAACATGTGTAACTATTTGTTCATGGAAAAAACAGAACACACTTTGAGTAATTGTTGAATAATTCCTGGATTTCAGCAAACTGAAACAAAATCAACTGGAAACCAGCAAGAAAAAAATCCAGGCGAGGATCCAAACACAGCTCACGTATTTTATTGTACAAATAACCAGCAGTTGTTAAGCGCTTTCATCCAAATAGATATGGACTTCATCAGAACAACATTACTATGCCCTCACATTCATTATATACATAAATTTCCCGCCTAAAACCCCAATTATTCCATCAAGAATTCAATTAAAAAATATATTGGATAAAAACACTGAATTGAAGTACTTTATCATACACATCTTGTATTTGATAAAACAAGTTACCATAAAGTTAAAAACTTCATGTGCATTCTAGCTATCTCCATATCATATGTAATTGATTATCCATATATAAATGCCATAATGAGATGTGGATAGTGAACAATATAAACTTGTGCTAAGTACAACCGTACAAATATAAAATACAGTAGCTTACATGTGTAATTATACTAACTGGTAAACTAATGTAGTGTCATACACCACACATTCTAATAACCAGTTAGTAAATATCAAATATAAAAAATAATAAATAATGATACAAGTAATAAGAATAGTATATTACACCACCTTCAGTTATATCCTATATCAATATGTGTTTGCTCGTGTAATTATAAAGTTGTTAAATTGTAAAGTATCTTATGGATCCTTAGTTATAAGTCCTAGAATATACCATGGTTATCTAATCTCTTAACAAAGGTTTTGTAGGGATCACTTCATTGAGTCCTGGTGGCACTCCAGCATTTAATCTAATCTGCCACCTCACCTATTTATCACTCACTAATGCCTTTATATTACCCCCTCTTGGGTTTGGTCTCACTATTTCCAATATGGCAAACTTGAACCCTGTGCAACTTGTGTTATTCATAAGGTGTCTTGATAGAGCATTGTTTGTGTCTAGTTTTTTAATACAGTATAAATGATCGTATATTCTGTTTTTCAAATGTCTATCTGTTTTCCCTACATAATAATTCATGCATGTATTACACAGGGCTAAATATATGACATGTTGGCTCAAACAGTTGCCATTACTAAATCTAATTTTACTTTTAACATTATTACAAAGAGTAATAGATGCCTCCTCGAAAATAAAGCTGCAGTAGTTGCAATTGCCACATTTTCTGGTACCCGTCTTTTTGTATTTAATACTATTATTAGAATTATACTTTAACTCTATAATTCTCTTAATATTATTTCCTGTTTTGTACACATAACAAGGATGAGTTGGTATCTTATCTTTTATACTATTGTCACTTGTTAAAATATTCCAATTTGAGTTTATTATGCCTTTTATTTCATTACTATATGCTCCATATTTCAGGATGCATGCTTTTTGGTGTCTCTTGTCTATATTTCCCACTTTATTACTGTTTCCATTTGTCCTTTGCTTTCCTTTATTACTTTCAAGTCCTATGCCAAGTAGAGGGGGATATTTCTGGCCCAATTCTTTTGCCACATATGTTGTAATATCTGTTATCATATCAATAGGATATCCCTTTTCTTTAAAGGCTTGACTGATAAAGTTTAGTTCAGATAACAATCCTTCCTTTGTAGTTGTCATTCTCGCTGCTCTTATACACTGCCCTTTTATTATTCTCCTTTTAGTACTATATGAGTGGGCACTGTCATAGTGTAGATATCCATTACTATATGTGTCTTTCCTATAAATTTTTGACTGAAATGATGTACCATCGTTGAATATGTAGGTATCTAAATAGTTGATCCCCTCTTTGTCCACTTTATATGTGAATCTTAGATACTCTGTAGTCTGGTTTATGAACCTCATAAACTTTGACAGTTCATCCCTACTTCCATTCCATAGGATGAATATGTCGTCCAGGTAGCGGACGTAAGTTTTAATACATTTCATCCAAATGGAATTAAGTATGAATTCCTCTTCCCTGTCTAATAGTACTAGGTTTGCGTATATGGGAGCACAAGATGCTCCCATAGCCACTCCTGTTACTTGCCTAAAATATTCGCCTTCATAGTATATATAATTAAAATCCAAGACTAGGTCCATGAAGGCTGCAAGTAAGGATATCTCATCAGTAGGGAGTCCACTGTGTTTGTGAAGACTGCTCAAAAATCTTTCTAAGCCATCGTTTTTAGGGATACATGAAAACAAATCTTGGATGTCTGTAGTGACAAACATCAGTTCTGGATGCCATAATTCGTGTGTAAACAGTCCCAAAAATTCCCAGGAGTCTTTAATTATGTGTTTAATAGCACTATACATGTGTTTAAGTTTATAGTCTATATATTTTCCAAAAGGGAATACCTTGCTGTCACTTCCCGATATTATGGGTCTGAATGGGGGGTCCAATAAACTTTTATGGATCTTGGGAATCCCTTTAATTGTTGCCAATATAGGAAAATCCACCTTTAGATATTTATATAATTCCTCATCTATTCTGTTGTCAAGTAAAAATTCTTCTAGATAAGAGTCAATTCTTCTATATGAAATATTCACTTGATTTAGTGATGATTCCTCATAATAGGCTGTGTTGTTAAGTATTTCGAATATATTGGTATTATATTTGGCCTTGTCATATGATATTATCCCTCCCCCCTTATCTGCTGTCATGATTCTAATATTATTGTCACTGAGTTTTTCTACTGCTAGGGCAGCCTGTTTGCTGGCTGCTCTATGATTGGTTTTATATTTGTTTTTATTATATAAAGTATATATTTCTTTATTAATAACATTCTCAAAGGAAATTAAAGTTTTAGCTAAAGGGGGGGTAAAGGTGCTCTTCTTTTTTAATTCTCCTCTAGATCTATATTCTATATCATTTTGAAAGAATATTCCAAGATTTAGTTTCCTAAGGAACAATTTGGTCTCAACTAGTGTGTCTATTAAGTCCAATGACTTGTCTGGAATGTATTTCATTCCTTTGGTCAGGACATATAACAATTCAGGTTCAATACTATGGACCGTATAATTGTATATTTTAACATCCCCACTGACTTGTTGTATATTGAGGGTTATTAAATCATCTGTCTGCTCTTCTATAGATCTCACGACCATATTACCCTCACTATAAACTACGTCATTCCCTAATCCTACTACTTCCTGTATCTGTTCCACCGGGATTGGCCCTTCCCCTGATGTTTCAGCGTTGGCCAATTTTCTAGGTCCCCACTCTCCCACAAAAAATCTTCCTCATATGTGTTTGGTTTAGGGAAATATTGTCTCTCTCTGGCTATAGTTTTTTTTATTATTAAATCTATCATTTCCAATATTCCATCTATAGGCTTTCCCTTGTTTGTACTGAAGTATGTCCCTCTGTAACTTCTTGTTTTTACGCTCGAAAACTTTTTTACAGTTTTTGTCAGCATATTCATATTGTTTATTATAAAGTGCTTCCCACTGTGGAAACAACAAATCTTTTCTTATATTATTACTCATTTCTTCAGCCTCACACAGGAATCTACTCAATTTCGTGTCATTATTGGTTATTATAAATTTCATAAACCTCTTTCCAAACTCATCAAACATGCTACTACAAACTTTAACATTCTCTTCATTCATTTCAATGCCAATAGGTTCTTTAAAAAAACGTAAACCCATAGGTATTACATTGCTTTCAATACATTTGCGAAGATACATGTTTTCTAATTGCAAAGATTTAATCTTATTTAGTTTGTCACCAAAAGAATATATCATATGTTTAAGCGGTGCAGGTTTGTCATCTTCTTCCCTGCATAATGTTGCCGCATCATTTTTACATTGAATTCAAAAGGCATATATAATATTCTGTCACTATTAAAGTTATCATTGTTTCCCCTAGGGGAAGATTGATAGACAGTACCTTTTTGCTTATGACTGACATTAGTTTTAGATTTCTCAGTTGTAGCGTATGTCCGTAATGGCGGTAAGCGTTTGGGCTTTGCCCCTGATATCAAATATATGTCCTTATCTTTATTTCCAGTTGTTGCAGAAAAATTGAAAACACTCTCCGGTTTTCTCAATGGTTGAATTTCACCTTTCCTCGGCGTGCAGTCTGACGAGAGCGGTAGGGATAACCTCCTCTGCCCATTCGGGATGTCTTCGTCGCTGCCATTGCCCATAGAGGAACGAGATGACGTATTGACGTTGTTACCGTTGGTTATGTTCTTAGCATTTAAAGAGGTAGTAGGCGGTGTTAATAAATCGATCAAACGTGAAAGTTCACCTTTTACAATGGCAAGTTCAGAGTGGATATTATCCACCTCTTCTCTGGTAATGGAGTTGCCGTACCCTGAGAGCTCATGTAAGGAATCCATGAGAGGCGACTTATTGTTGAATAATTCCTGGATTTCAGCAAACTGAAACAAAATCAACTGGAAACCAGCAAGAAAAAAATCCAGGCGAGGATCCAAACACAGCTCACGTATTTTATTGTACAAATAACTAGCAGTTGTTAAGCGCTTTCATCCAAATAGATATGGACTTCATCAGAACAACATTACTATGCCCTCACATTCATTATATACATAAATTTCCAGCCTAAAACCCCAATTATCCCATCAAGAATTCAATTAAAAAATGTATTGGATTATCACACAAATGATAAAGTACTTCTATTCAGTGTTTTTATCCAATATATTTTTTAATTGAATTCTTGATGGAATAATTGGGGTTTTAGGCGGGAAATTTATGTATATAATGAATGTGAGGGCATAGTAATGTTGTTCTGATGAAGTCCATATCTATTTGGATGAAAGCGCTTAACAACTGCTGGTTATTTGTACAATAAAATACGTGAGCTGTGTTTGGATCCTCGCCTGGATTTTTTTCTTGCTGGTTTCCAGTTGATTTTGTTACACTTTGAATAATGTTAAAATAACTGTCAATGGGGTTTTTCATGCAAATCTAAGTATGTCATTTATGTCACTTTTTGCTTAGAATGCAAATCTTTTTATGTAGGAAGAACTACAAGAGAATTGTACAAAAGAATATACAAACATAAATATGCAGTTTCTATTGGGGATGAAAGGAATGCCCTGGGGAAGCATTATAAACATGGTTCTTGTAAAGTTAACTTTAAATTCCTTGTAGTGGACAGTCTAAAAACTGTAGAAATTCATTTAATCCAGAAGATGACTTGGGGTGGCTGGAATATAATTGGCAGGTTAGACTCAATGCTTGCTACCCTGAATAATAGAGAATATTTTATGATGTATCTTAAACGTAAAGGGTTAAAACACTATGTGGTCATGTGATTTTTAAAGTATTTAAATGTGTGTTTTTGAATGTTAACTTCTAGTCTGAAGAAGTCTTATTACAGATGAAAGTGCTTACTAGAATTATTTATTGTGGAATTGTCCTTGGATTTTATTAAAGCAGCTTGATTTCCTTTGGTTTTGTTTTTTGGTTTTGGACTTCAGTCTTAACCAGCTTTTAGCTTACTGTTTGATTACTGTAATAATAATAATAATAATGATGATAATAATAATAGTAAAACATTTTACCATACTCTCCATTTCCTCTACTCGTGAGTGATACTGTTATTTTCATTCTCTTTACAATGTGTGTGTGCGGGGGTGTGCTTGCACTTTGACCTTGATCACCATTCTGGGGTTTCTTGGGTAAAAGGATATGATCCTTGAAGGAAATCTCAAAAGCTCCCTGTTCAGTGGCTCTTGTTGGTCCAGCCGTAGTGATGCCAGCAGGACATCTTGAGTTCAGTTCCCAAATGAACATTAATTCTACCCTTTCATTTCTCTGAGTCAATAAATGCAAAACAAGCTTGCCATTTTGGCAAACAATATAAGTATGTACTTTATATAATCTATTTAGACTGCAGTGGTGGTGCTGCGGTAGCGCTGTCGCCTCACAGTTAGACGTTGCCCGTTCGATTCTCAGTTAGAGCATCTTCTGTGTGGCGACATACGTGAACGGGTGTTCCTCTGTTGAAGGTTGTGTGTTAGGCCCGGCAAGCCAGCACGTAAAACTCTACTGCCAATCATTAGCGGACCGGAGTTCCGCTGTGGTGACCCCTGACCGGGAAAAGCCGAAAGACACACAAACTTTATATAATCTGTTTAGACTATATATTATTTATATGTTTACTGCATTATCATAATAACATTGTAATGCATGAAGTGCACAGATTATGCTTCAATGTTAAGAAAAAGATAAACTTGTTACCACCTTCCCTATTGTCAAACCAAATTGTAACAACACTTAGGTGGTGCACAACCCGCTATGCTCTATTATAAACAGGTCACATGCTAGGCAATAATAGAAAATAGTGATAGACAGCAAAGAATGGCTGCAAAAGGTAAAACAGCTTTGTTTCTGCCTATGTACATGCCTTTCAATTGATCCTGAGTTTGTCTCATGGTTTTGTTATGTTGTTCATCAATTTTTTGATTTTCAGCTAAATCACTGAGGATTACATTTGGACATTAGAGTTTCATACTTCTTATTGTTCAGAGTTTTATACTTTCTACTGTTTAGAAAATATATATTGATGTGCACTCTGTTGTTCTCTTAACTTCTTAAGTGAATAAGTGGAATATTTAAAAACTTCTCCTAATTTTGAACCTTTGTCCCCTAATTATTTTTGGATTTATCCAGAAGTCTTAAGCAAAAAAGCTGAATATGTGTGCTACTGTCTCCTTGATAGTGCTAAGTGATTTTGCCAGCTTTCAAAGTCAATAAAGCTCTTTGTGCTCCTCTATATTTCGTTTTCTTTCTTTTTTTTTTTGCTTTGCAGTACCTGGTAGTGTATCAAGCAGATAAAGTTCCATGCATTACAATTATGATTTAGCCACAGATCATAAATTATTATGCATAGGTTCATAGGTAGGTACTAGGCTATCGGCTCTAGGACCTATACAAGTCCAGCCAAAAAGGTACCCTGGCTTTTGCCACCCATGAAATTATTTTCCTGTGCCACTGTCGAGCAGAGCCACAGACGTGATCCCGGGAATTTTCTATTTCCCATCCAATCATCAAGATTTTTCTTGAAGAGTGCTAATGAGGAACTTTGTTTGATATAAATAGGTAGTTTATTCCAGAGTATGGGAAGTCTCTGGGACAGGAATCTGTTCTGTTTATTGTGGTGTCAAGGTTTAGGTCCCTATAGCATGTAGCTTGGAGGGATTGGGATTTCTTTAACTGGAGCATGTCCAACAGCTCTGGGCTTGACATAGCTTTGTATGTTAGGCAGAGATCACCTCTGTGTAGGTGATATGCGTCAGAGTAAAGCTGGAGATTTTTGAGACGGTCTGTGTAGGGCATCTGTTTGAGGCTGGTAATCTTCTTTGTGAGGTATTTCTGCAGCCTTTCCAGTTGTTGTAGATGTCTTGTGAGGTACATACCAAAAGGGGCGTTGTACTCTATAATGGGTCTAATGAGTGATGAGTAAAAGGGAACAATGACTTCTTTTTTTCTGGATGAGAAGCCTTTTGAGGTGTGCCATGTAGAAGGATTTCCTGACTACTGTGGCAATGTGATTATCAAAGGAGAGACTACTGTCCACCTGTGTCCCAAGGTCTCTTATCACACTTTCGGTGTTAAGTATACTACCGCCTATGTTGTAGTTCATGGGTACAGAGTTTTTACCAAAGGGGATGACAATGCACTTTTTGGCATTGAGCTTGAGGTCATGGCTTTGACACCAGGCGTCTGTCTCAGTGAGGCCCTTTTGTAGGATGTCCACATCGTTAGGAGTTTCAATTATGGCTCCTAGTTTTCAGTCATCTGCAAACTTCATTAACCAATGACTTTCTGTGTTAGCCTGTACTTCAGAAAAGTAGATACCAAACAGGAGAGGACCCAGGACTGAACCCTGTGGTACTCCACTTGTCACTGGTCTGAAATCGGATTTGGAGTCTGCTACTTTCACAGTGTGGGTTCTGTCAGTGAGCCAGTTGGCAACTCATCTTGTGACATAGGGATTTATACCTAGTTTATTGAGTTTATCTATAATTCCAGAGTGGGGAATGGTGTTGAAAGCCCTGGCAAGATCTAGATAGGCTGTGTGAACCACCTTACCCTCATCTACGGCTTTGGTGACTGCTTTAAAGAAGTCTATCAGGTTTAGAAGACATGATCTGCCTTTTACAAACCCGAACTGGGTGGGGTCTAGAGTTTGGAGATTACCAATGTCTTTGTTTATAAGTTCCATGATGATACGTTCCAGGCTCGTCAGGCTAATGGGGTGGTAGTTCCCGGGGTCTGTGGTGGCTCCCCCCTTGTGGAGTGGGATACCGTCTCTGTGCACCATTCAGTGGGCACAAAGCCTGAAGTGAGGCTATGATTGACCATGGTACTTAGGTGAGGTGCTATTTCGTTCTGTAGTCCATGTAGAACGCAGCCTGGGATGTTGTCTGTTCCCATGGATGCTGTGTTCTTGGCTTTGGAGAGTGTGTTTTTTTACCTGTGCAGCCGCGATTACAGGAACTTTGCATTCTGCTGGTATAGAGATGGGCCCTTTAGGGGGTGAAAGGGGGGGTAAAGTTAGCACTGAACCTATCTGCCAGGATGTTGGCAATATCAGTTGGGTCTGTATATTTAATGCTATTGTGCTGTAACTCAGAGCAGATCTGAGTGTTGCCATTGAGATTCTTGATATAACTATAGAATGCATTGTGGTTGTCTTTAGAATCAATGGCAATTTTGTTTTCATAACTAGCTTTGGAGATTTTTATCAGGGATCGCAGCTTCTTACTGAGGCTGACCAGGGAGCTCCTCCACTCATGGGATTTTACTCTCTTTTGCAACAGTTTCTTCCTTCTGTTGTACAGTTTGTTTATGGCAGGGGACCACCAGATTGTCTTCCTTTTTTTGGAGGATAGAGTCTTGGTTCTGTTTGGGATAGCATGATCCATGCACTTGTGTAAGTGCTTATAAAGTGCAATTGTATAGGATTCAGTAGTCAAAACTGTATTGTCCATCTGCATGGGTGTCATGAAGTTCACCACCTCTGTCTTAAGAAGCATGAAGTTGGCTTTGGAGAAATGTTTTACCGTGGTTTCCTTAATGGGGGCAGGATGTGGATATCTAGGGTGATTAGCTTATAGTCGGATCGGACCAATGAAGCATTGACTTCAGTTGTGGAGCACTCATGTTGGTAATGACTAGATGTAGGGTATTGTTGCCCCTGGTGGGGTGTGGATATGTTGATCCAGGGCATTGGAGTTTATGAATTCCAGAAAGTGTTGAGTGATGGAGTTGGTACATGAGTAGTTTTCCCAGTTAATGGTGGTGTAGTTGAAATCGCCCATTATTAGGGTGTTTGCTTGAACCCTAATATTTTCCAGTACATCAAGAAAAGAGGAGTGGGAATCCTGGGACATGGTGGGGGACCTGTAGTAAGCTACAATTTGGATTGCAGTTTTGCCCAGAGTTAGTTGCACTTGGATAACCTCGGATGCATTATGCTGAGCAACTAGCTTAGAGGTGTGGATCTCCTTAATGAATATGGACACACCTCCACCTTTGGTGTTCCGGTCCAGGTTACATGGCTGAAAAGTGTGGTATGAGTTATAGCCTGGTAGTGCAGGGGTGGTCTCTGGAGCCTTGAACCAGGTCTCGGTCACTGCACAGATATCGATGTTTTCCATTTTAAGGAGTGCCTCGAGTGAGTGCATTTTGAGATTTAGACTTCTAGCATTGAGTAGCATCACCCTCAGTTTTTGCTTTCCTGTTCCTGTTATGCTGGTGAATTTGTCATTTGAACCTTGCCTGAAAAAGGCACTATAGGGGTGGCAAGAACCTTAGCCAGTATCCAGAATCTCAGGGGTGACAGGTGCAGGCCATCTCTGGCAAAGCATTGTGGTCTATCGACCATGTCATCCCATGCAGACAGATACTGGATCCCTTTAGAATGACACCAGAAGCTTAGCCAATTGTTGAAGTAAATCATTTTGTCCTTGTACTGCGGTATCATTCCGGGTGATAGCAGAATGCTACTCAGGGCTAGGGTCATACCTGCCTGGGTTACAAGATCAGAGAGCTCTTCCATATCTCTTTTCATGTAGTCCAGGGAGTTACATTTCAGGTCGTTCACACCAAAATGGACAATGACAGAGTCATATTTGTACTTGTTGTGCAGTGACCTGAGTGCATGGGTTATGTGGCGGATCCTGGCACCTGAAAGGCAGCTGACAGTAACCTTCTCCTTGTTTAGCCTGGTGAGTGGGACATCAGTGTGCCTGACTATAGAGTCACCTATGACTAGTGTGTTGGGTACGTTGTTTTGCCTTATTGGCTGTGGTTGAGTGACACACTGAGTCTGCAGGCTATGTGTCATTTGGGTTGTGTTGGGGGGTGGAGGTTGCTTGCATTTCTGCTTTGGAGGTCTCTGTTGCTTAGGCAGATTATTATTGAGAGCCTTCGCAAATGTTTTTGTGTTTCTATGTGTGGATTTTGGTAGTGTAGATTTAGTGAGACTATTGTGATGAGTGTGGTGTGGTGCAAGTGTTTACCTTCTCCTCTTGACTGTCAAGTTCAGCCTTGGTTGGAGAGAGCTTTACCTCCAGTTTGGCTAGATAAGTGCATCTCTCACAGGTTGTAGTGTTGGGTGGTAGGAGGAGAGGGTTGTCTGTGTACATGAGCAATTTCTACATTGCCCCAAGATGCTCAGATTCATCAGATAGACAGGAGAGAACACTGGGAGCTGACCCTTGGACATGCCTGAATAAAAAAATATTTTCCTCTAGATAAGTGAGGAAAGTGAGTACAAGAGCTGTTTTTCTCTAAGCAAGTGAGGAAAGTAAGTACCAAAACTGTTTTCCTCTAGGTACTGAGGAAGGTTGAGTTCTGTAGTAATTAATAGCTTATTTAGTGCTTACAACAAGTTCTGAACAAGTGCTGATCACAAATAAGCAAATTCAACTGCTAAAACTAAGAATCTTTATCTGGACTAAACTAGTTACAGGAAAGGGGGAAAACAAGTGCAAATGCGGGCTTTTAAATCAGAAAATTGAGAGAGATGGAAAAACTGCCCAAATGGCCAATAACTACAATTTCTGGGCCAGAACCACTCCTTATGTGGTAGACAGGTTACCTAGTGCTTACCACTCCCATTGATAAGCTAGAAGGCTTCCCTCCAACACAGAAAGCTTGGGTGGCTGAGAAGCTTACATACAGTCCTGGATACAGCAAATCTGAATCTGGACTACACTAGTTACAAGAAAGGTAGGAAACAGGCTTAGATTTTTTTTTAATACAGAAAAGTAGCTAAAACAGCAGTAAAAACAATTCAAATGCAGTGCAAGCTAGCAAACTTGAGTATGAGCAATAATAGACCAAACAGTTTAAAAAAATACAATTAAATTAAAAATGACTAAAAACAATGCAGAAGGAGTCTTTTATGTATAATGAGGTAAACAGATGAGACTGGGGGGAGTGTCCCAGATCAAATCTATAGTGGGGGTAGGCAACTGCAAAAGCCTCCAAATTTAAACAACAAAACAGGAATAGGTAGGGAAAAAACGACACCTTCAGCAGAGATCTGAAAAACTATATAGTGAAGCAAAAATAGTGCACAACTCTGACATCAGCCAGCAATGATATAAAATTAGTTAAACAACAATTACAGTACACAACTCTGAAGTGCCAGAAAAATATACTCAGCTCTGTATATCTCCAGATAGTTTGAAGAGCACTCCGTCAGGACACAGGAAGGCTCCAGCAATGATATGCATTCTTGACAAGGATGCCTAGATTCCCTTTTTGAGCTTCACTCTCAAGGTGAATTTTTTTGGCATTTCTTTTCTTTTCTTTTTGTTTTATTTACATTTGTTTAGTGGACAGTGCAATGATCACAAATGACCATTTGCAGCTACTGGCTGTGGGAAATAATTCACAAAGATTAAAAAAAGAGAGAGAGAGAATGGTGAGGTAGTAAGCTGTATGTATCAAAAACATGACAGAAAATAAAATAAAACTGTAAAGCGGCAATTAATACAAGTAGCAACAATTATGAGAGAAATGCAGATTTCACAATTCACATAACTATATTTCAGGTTAGTGATTACTAATCAGCTGGTTATGATTGGAGGCCTGTTCATAATCCTTTGTTATCTTAGTATGGCTTTACCCTACTTTTTTCTTGTACCACACATTCCCTTCTCATCACATCTTAAAAAGTTTTGAATAAAAAAAATCTAAAACAAATCATTAATTATTAATATTCATACTTGAGTAGAGACTTTGGCCTTGTGAAACATGAAATATGCTAATAAATGATTTTGTTAGAATTATTAACACATGGTAGATGCAACTTTAAAATGACACATTTCAGAAATCATATCTATAATATATTATTGTAGTGGATTGGAATCCCAGGATCTAAAAAAGGTAATTGTAAATTATTGCAAATGTTCGGCAAAGACATGGCGTGAAAGAAAGAGACAGAGTGAGAACATATGCATATTTCTAATGTCCGGGTCTTTCAATGAATAATTTATTTCTTCAGCAAAATGAATTAATAACTTGTCAGTATATTCTAAAAGCGTACATATTCACATTACTTGTAATATGATTTTATTAATTTAGTAGCAGTGATGTCAGAGGTTACAGGACAAAAAGTTCATATATTATTAACTGTTCTTGATTCTACTATGCTGGGGATTTTGTTGATAAACTGCATCAGATATTAGCAAAGCAACCATGACCACATTATATGCTCCTCATGTGTTCAGGTGTCTAGTTTTGCATGTTTTTTTTTTCCTTACAATGTAGCTTGGAGTTCATTGTTTCTTATTCATTCATGATTCTTAAAAGATATTCGCATAAAGGAATAACAGTCTTAATGTTATATGTGTTTTAGAAGTTTTTTTTTTCAAACTATTTAATAAAAATTTGAAATGGAATATAACATGGCAGTTCTATAGTGGTACTTTAGACAGACTTCTTCTGGAATGTGTGCATCTCAAATCTGTCTTATTATTCAAAAAGTATGTTATACATATTTAAAAATGTACAGCATACTAACTTAGATGTCCATGCATTTCTGTTTATCACATGAAACAACTAACTTACTGCTAGCAGAAATCTACTGTAATGCAGGTAGTATGCTAGAAATATTTATAAGCAAGGACCTATTCACACCTTGCACCTCCTTAATTTCCAGTCTTCACTCATATAATTTTAATTAATGTCTTTCTCTGACTATATTTCTGAATATGCCATAACCCTGTTTTTTTCTGTCACTTTTTATTGTGATTCTTGTTTTCATTATACAAACTTAAGTTTAGTTTCTCTATAAAGTGGCTAAAATCTCTCTAAATGTTAAATCATTGTCATATAAGTTGTATCTATTTGTAACCAGTGTTTTCCCATTAGATCTAATTTGGTATAATTATTCAGTCTGAAGATGTTTTGTATGGTATTTTTGTGTTATTTTTAAAGATTTTAAAATTATTGTTCTTAAAATGTTTGTGTAATTTTTGGAGCTTTCTCCCTGGGCCACCACTAAAAATGGGTACCTACCCAGCTGGACTTTGCTGGCAATTAAATGTCAATAAATACACACAGAAAACAAAAAATGATGAAAATATGCAGTAGAGTATAAATTCCAGATTTGCAAAATTATAGCAGTACCTCTTTAAGTACGCTGTGTGTATGTATGTGCATGTGTGTGCGTTTATAAGTGTGTCAGCACATTTACATGCATGTTTGTACATTTGCAATTGTGTGTTTGTGTGTGTATGTGTATCTGTGTGCATTTGCAAGCATGTATGTGTGTACGTATGCCTACCTTTCTCTATAGCACATTCCCACTGATGTGTTGTGTAATGGATATTTCCAGTTCTATGTATTTCTAAAGTAACTAATTATTTTGAATGATGTCTGAATTCATGATAGCCATGAAAATCCAGACAGCAGAGCCCTATGGCTATGAACAGAATTGATTATTTTTTTCCTCAAAGAAAACTTGTTAATTATCATATATTTATTTTTCTTCTAATATTGATCTATAACTGAATTGGAAACCTTGTACCACTCTTTGCAGTTTCTTTTTCTGTCTATAATGAGTGGTTATTACCCTTTTATCCTTTAGTATGTATATTGATATCTATTGATATATACCTTGCTATGAAATACTTATGTTTTCTACTTACCATGATATGAAGAAATACCTTAAAAACATGACAAATAAAGAAGCAAACAAAAACAAATAATTTTATATCCTATTTATCACACTCGGTATTAAATATCAGCAATCTGCTGATAACTGTACCTAATTTCTGATGAAGGCTTGGGCCCAAAGAAGGTTAAATCTGGTGTACCAACCACATTGTGGATGTGACTGGGGTAAACTTTAAAAATACCAGCTGTATCAGAGTCTGCTTTAGTTTATTACTCCAACTGCCAGATTATACTGCTAAACATTTGCTAATGTCAGCTGTCATAGCATCTATTTTTATTCAGCTGCTGATGCTACTGGAATGCTATAAAGATATTCAGTAGTTTCTATTACACGTTGTTTTCTTGAATTTCTGAAAGCAAAATTAATACTATTACAGTAAGATCTAAAATAGCATCTTCTAGCTACAGGTTTTGGCCTAAACTGTGTTGATTTTTAAATTGAAAATCTTAATCGAGATACAAAAAGATATGCAGTCATTTCTTTTGACATATAATATACATTTCTGAAAGGTTTAAGTGTTTTTTTGGCTTTGTTTAAGTAGGAAAACAAGAAAAGGGGAAAAATAATGAATTAAATAAAATGAAATTTGATGTCATCCTATGAGATTAATTTTTTGTTGTTGATACAAGAACTATTTATTGTGAAGACACCTTTCCTGTAACCTTACTTGGAAAACCCCCATGCCTGATGTGTGTCTAAACTTCAGATAGTAATAGTGACTATGCTGTTCCACATGGCATGGCTAATGTCTCAGGCTGCAGGCAGAATAACTTACATACTGGACTCTTTGCCTTTATTCTGAGGTAGTGAGATGCAGGTGCTTCTGGGAAGATACGGGTGAGATGTCTGGAACTCTGCACTCTTGATCTGAAGTCAGGAGAGAAGCCCAGTAAGTTGTTTCCTATTTTACTTTACGTTGTCTGATGATATTGTTTATAAGTTGGAGACAGCAGCCAATGAGCTCATATTTTTACAGTTGACTCATTTATTGCATGCCTTCCATTAAAGTATACTTTGGTTTTCATGGCATATATAACACTGTTGTTTATAAACAATGCTTGTGTGTCATCTCCGAATTACTGCACTATGGTTCATCTTGACCTTTTTTACTGCTTCACAATGGAAGTCTGTGGATTCTCTTTTCTACTGATGATGGAGCAGTGTTATGGGGTGAACAGTGTTCTAAGGTATTTGTGTTTCATGATCCATCAGATCCGTCTACTATACCATTACATTAGATCTGTTGCTTGGTCTTTACTGGATCTGGTTCCTGGAAATGTATGCAACAGAGAACTTTAGATGTACTGGCAAGATCTTTCTTATTTGTGTACAGTTTATCTGTTTGCTAACTGAAAATAGACCTCTACCTGTAATGTCATTATATTCCCAAAACATTCTTGCCATACCATACACAGTGGTAAATAACACTACAGAAGTACAAAACACTGGCACAAACAAGCTGCAGGTAGTGTCATACATCTGTTTCTCTCTGCAGACACTCATGCAGATATAGCATGAGTATATGTATATATTGTTAATAAAAGATTTATAAGCATGAAGACTGGCTAATTATGCAGTATGTCTTTATAAAATTGAAATAAGAGAATGCACTGATATGTAAAAGGCTATTTATCCTATGGTATCTTGCTAGAAAGGTTATCTCATCAATAAAAAATGCATAATAAATAATATAGCTAATTACTTTACAGTTTAACATCTCTGTGCCACTGGGAGATGTTTTTCTTGATATATACATGCACAAGAATTAATGCTGAGTAGGTTTGCAATGGCATCATGCCATATATCATACTAGGAGGACTGTGTGTAGTTGCAGCAAGAATAGTATATTTTCCCACATAGGATATCTGATAAAATTTGTTTCAACAAGATACTGGTGTAATGCAGAAATCCTAATCTCGGAAGGTCTCTGCATCATGATATTTTTTTCTGATTTATAGACCATTGTAGCACTAAGCTTTCCATGTGTGAATGTGTGAGTAGATACATGAATGTCTGAATGTGTCAGTGTGTGTAGGAAAGGTGTTAAAGTGTTGCATGAGCTGCTATGGTCAGGTCTGAGAGCAGAGTGTTTAGTTCAGAGTAACGAGTTGTTAATGAGGTGTCTCTCTGTGTGTCTTTGCCATGTCTCTGAATCTCAATTTCTCTCCATCACATTAAAATCAACTGTGTTGGACCATTAACACATACATAGTGAAATTCTTTGAATCCAAGGGACTGTCGTTTCAAATCTGCCTTCATAATCCCAAATGAAACATATCTATCAATAAAGGTACAGCAAATGACTTTGAATTTGAAAAAGAGATTATGCTTGTAATTTCCCAGTTCCCTTTTAACTGCACTGTCTCCTGCTGCAGTGTTACCTTTCAGGACTTTAAAGACTCAAAAGGATGAAGCCTTTTGGTAAGATGCATGGCTGTTTTTTTTTATAATGTCATACTGTTTTACCCCTTTCTCCGCCATCAACAGGAATGCAGTTTCAGTGCTTAATTGACATTTGTGGAGTAAGGATATGAGGGTATGGAAGTAATATACCTATTGTGTAATCTGGTCATGTAAGACCATAAGAGCTGCTCAACAGACTGTTGCCAAGTTGCAAAAGCTGCAGAGGAAGACAGTGAATTTGTCCTAGTCAAGGGCAGGTAAACCCTTCAAAGTAAATGTGAGGTACAAGTAAATAAGTAAACTGTCGTAAGTTGCTGAACTAAGGCTGTAACCATACTATTAGCACTGCAGCTGACATGATGGTTAAATAATTTATGAGTTTCTATGATAAAGTTTGGGCAGTTTGTGGCAGATTTTGGTCTGGAAGAAATGGTATCCAAGATATAGGGATGGGTATAATGACTTATTTGTAATGTGTGACACTATGAAAATCTGATATGTATGGATTGTGAACCACAGAAGTTTTATACATTCATAGCTAGTTAACTCCAGAAACATTAAAAAAAATACTAAATATTATTGTAACTTTATTGGTCAGTTATCTCTGTTGAACATACTTATTTACGCAATGCAATCTCCACAATACCGGGAACTTTAAATGTTAAAAGAGATATATTACACTTTATTTTCAGCAGTATCAGAGATCATTTACTTCTGAATGTATTTGTCCATGTAATAACTGACTGTTTTATGTATTACTGAACTATAGCAGAAAATAATGTTGTGCTGTTAGCTATCCACCTGCACCAAGTCTGAGATTTAATTTCTTAGAATATTTCTGTGGTATTAATAATACTGTGTCCCAATGCAGGTATAAATGTCATACAAGAAAATATGAGATTCCTATTCCTCTTTCATTATATACAAGACCACACATGTAGTCCTCAATTGCACACAAAAGGATTGAGATTCACAAATGCCTAGTGCACTACTGACCAAAGATTTGCAAGTGAACTCATTCATGCTATTTTTTTAAGAACCATACGGAAATGCAGCAGTCTGTGAGAGGCTAAACCAATGCAAACAGTTCCCATGCATACCTTAAGCTGTCCTCTTTTAATAATTTTACATAGTATGACAATTCAAACATGGCCATGGTATGTAAGATTGTTGTTTTAGTACAGCATGTGAGGCTGAGGTGTTTAAGTGTACATGGCTATTAGCTGCATTGCTTGCAAAGTTGCAGCAAGGGGTGGCTACCACAGATGCAGCCATTTAAGTGATGTGATAGGGAGTGTATTACAGGTGCAAATTGGTCACAGTAGGCAGAATCTGTAATCATTTAAGCAGCTGTGCATGTGAATCACGACTGCTTAAATCACTGTCTTTCACAGTTTGTGTATTAAGGAGCCACTTACTACAGTTTAGTAAAGCAGTTTAACAAAGTAGCTATTATGTTAATATTTAATAGCCCTTTATCTAGCCTGAAATTGTATTGTACCTAGAAGCTATAATGGCTCTTCCCTGCAGTTTAGTTGAGATCCTTAACTTAGGGATAGGAATTTTTTCTTTTTTTTTTTTTTTTTTTTTTTTTTTTTCCGCTACTGTCTGAACTTTGAGAAGGCTTTTTTTGGTTCCCTATCTTCATGCTTGGGAGACCCAAATGGTGGAGGGATAGCCATAGCTTTGATTGTGCATATTTATTATTTATTTATTTGTCTTTGTTTATCTGGAAAGTTCGAATGGGTAATATCTATTTTCAGTGGAGTTGCGGGGAGTAAAGCTCCATTTGCTTACATTGTATTATACTAAGTTCCAGTCAAACACAGAGTAGTTATATTTCTATTTACATTTATACACAAACAGTAACAAGGAGTGCTTTTCCATAATGTTCAAATTCTGCTGTGATATAACCTGGGCAGATTCATCAGGGTCTTCATAGGAGTCGAAAAGGCCATTCACCACCCCTTCTTCTTTAGAAAAATACCTCAAAATAAACTGAAATAATTTTATGTTTCCCTTGTTGGAAGCAGCCAATAATAATGCAAATGAAGTGCCTGGTTTCTTTCTTTTTTTTTTTTTGAAAACAACTTTATTGAATATTCAGTCAAAGAACTAAATACAAAAGATGTTCAAGTATATTCAATACAAAAGTTAAACAATTTATAACTAACAAAGGAACATAACTATTTATAATGATGCTCACATGTATATCAGATTTTAATAAATATGTTTTTCACAGTTAATATTTTTCTAGCAAATCAAATAATTTTTTTCTACAAACTTATTTTGTGTATGTTTTTATTTGTTCTTGACTTGATAGTCAATAACTCTAGATTGCAGACTTCAGTGAGAAGTATTTTAAATTCTCAAAATGACAGAGGAGAATCAGATTTCCAATTGATTGTTATTATTTTCCTTGCTACAGACAGTACTGTCCATATTATTGGATATTTCATTTTATTAACACTTTGATGCATTGGTGTGTTAAATAATATTAAAGACTTGGTCAACATAAAGTTATCTGTAAACAAGCCTTGTAAGAAACAATTTATATCTTCTCAATATTTTGTTAATAGTATGCAATCATAGAACATATGTGACCAGTCAGCTTTCAATATTTTTTTACATCTCCAATACATGTTTATGTTCTTGTTGAATTTGTTAATGATATGTGGTGTAATGAAGGATCTATGCATAAATTTCCAAGTATAAATTCTCCACTTTAAAGAAGATGTAGTTTTATAAGCTGATTCTAAAATATTAAGTTTATCTAGATCATTGGGAAGATGAGAATTAATTGTATTAAAGTAGCCCCAATATTTTTGAGGATGTTGATTTGTTTCATCTCTTAATATTTTACAAATAATATGTAATATCAGCAATATTTGCATTTTGAGTGCTTGTAATTAGAAATGATATTATTTTTGGTATAGATTGTATTAAATCTCAGGGCATTAAGTCTAAAGCATTTGATAAATGCTGTCTACATTCTAGTAAATTTAACCAATATATGTTTTCTATTTTAAATTCATTTTTCAGGTCCTCTAAAGACTTAATTATGTCCTTTCTCATTAGTTGAGACCAATAAATTAAAACTCTCTCTTTGAAAATTAATATTTTTGTGAGATCTGTTGAGAGCATAAGGCCTTGAGTGAAGGGCATTGGATAAAGAAGAAAGAACCAAATTTTATAATTTGTAAACTTAAAGATATAATTTCTAAATGTCTTAAAAAGAGTTGGCATATAGTTTGATTTATATGATTTAATTGATTGTGTTATAAAAAAAATCTTTTATCATCCATAGGATAGAGTTCTTTATTATTACTGTTTTTTGATTATTTAGCAAGATAGTAGAATCCCAACATAATAAAGTTAAGTATAATTTCCATTTAAAAGAATAGTTGTTGTTAATTAAGAGGGAAATAGTTTTAATAATCAAGGACATTGTATATAATTCCAAATTTGGAAAACTTATACCTCCTTTTGTCCAATCATACATGTGGTAATTTAAATCAATTCTAGGCTTATTAGGATGCCAAAAGAATTTAATTATTAATGCATTTAATTTTTAATTATAATTTTGGAAGGAAATAAAGACAATGATTGAATTATGTAAAGTATTTTAGGGAGGATAATCATTTTGATGATTGACAGTCTTTCTTCCATAGTAAATAATAGTATACTCCATTTATTTATTAAATCTTCTATTCTAGTTAGACAGTTACTATAGTTTACTTGAGCAATATCTTTGACATTATTTGTAATTACTATTCCTAAATATGTTATTTGATTGTTCTGAGGGATATATTTTTGTATTTCTGAGGAATTGTAATTCCTTCTATATTACCAAGAAGTATCTTGGTTTTATTGTTGTTAAAAGTTAGACCTGCTATTTTTTGAAACTTCATAATATTGTCAAATATGCTGGGATAGATTTATTATTTTCTTCCAAAGTTATTAAAATGTCATCAGCAAATAATTGTAGTTTAGAAGAAGTAGTAAAATTCAACTTGAAACCTTAAATTCTTTCATCATCCCTTATTAAGTTGGCCCATGGTTCCATAACTAGTGTAAATAATAATGGTGACAAGGGACATCCTTGTTTAGTTCCCTTTATAATAGGTATTTTCTAAGAAATGGTAGTACCAATTTTGATATAAACTTGACTATCTTTATATAAATTGAATACAAGGTTTGTAAAATTATTTGAGAAATTCACCTCTTCTAAGAGTATGAATAGGTAATCCCAATTAATTGAATCAAAGGCACAGTTTATGTCTAAGCTTATTAGGGTTAAGTTTCTATTTAATGTTTTTGCAGCATCTATCAAAGTAATTGTTCTTTTAATGTTATCATAAGTATTTCTGTTAACTATAAAACCAGTTTGGTCTTCATTAACTAGGGATGGTAAAAAATTCTTAATCCTTTCCGCATATATGGATATGAACATTTTGTAGTCAACATTTAATAAATAGATTGGTCTATAAGAAGAACATTTGGTGGGGTCTTTATTTGATTTAATTATTGGGGTAATAAAAGTATATTTCCATGATGGGGAATATTTGTGTTATTTTGGGATAAATTAAAAACTTTGTGTAATAAGTTTAGTGCCGATTTTGGAGGAATATTATATATTTCTGGTATAATACCATCATTTCTGGGTGCTTTGTTTGATTTAAGTTTTGTTATTTGATTTTGTACATCTTTAAAAGATATTGGCTTATCTATATTAATAAATTGTTCATGTGATAATCTATTTTTAATATATTTAGATATGAAAGACTTAAGATAGTCTTTAGGGTCTACCTTTTGTGTTTTCTGATTAATTTTATAAAAAAATCTTTGAATTCAGAGAAGATATTTTGTAGTCCTGAAACTAGTTTTCACTTTTTTGGAGAATAAATCTCTTTGATATGATTGAATTTTTTAAGCCTTTTGGTTTTGTTTGCTAAGATATTTAGAGATCTAGGATTAGTTGAAACGTTTATAAATTTAAATTTCTCTATGTTAATCATTGTTTTGTGATCTAAAATCTCCAAATATTTATTATTTAGTTAGTTTATTTCCTTTTCTTTATTTTTTCCTTCATTATTTTTCTCAGTGTTAAGTTATAACTTGTCCAGTTAACATTGTATGTCTAATAAATTTTTATCCCAGGATTTTCTTTTATTATTGTACCATGTAAGTACTCTTCCATATAAATATGCTTTTAAAGCATCCCATATGTATATTTCTGAAGTTTCTCCAGTATTATTTAGAGTAATAAAGTCTTGTGTCTCTAATAATAGAAATTCCTTAAATTCTTTCATTTTTGTTATGTAAGCTGGTATCCTTCTGATTGTAATATTGTGTATTTACTTAGTTAATAGTTCAAAGGTAATTGAGTTGTGATCAGATATGGGACATGAGATGACTTTTACTTTTACAAGATAATCTGTTAACTCATTTGAGATCAAAACTCTGTCAATTCTTGAATTTGTTTTGTGTTTAAAAGAATAATGGGTATATGGGACTGAGTCTGGTTCTGCAAACATGTTTATGTCCTTTAATAAAAATAAATCTGCAAAGTCTTTTAATAATTTTGCAGAGGTGGAAATTTTCCTTGTAACTGTAGTGTTAGTATCCGTATCATTCAAAATACAATTAAAATCACCTGCAATTACAATGCTACCTTTAGCTAAGCTTACAATCTTGTTTAAATGCTGTTTTACTGTATTTGATCCTATACCTGGTATCCAATATATGTTTATTAGAGTATATATTTTCTTATATAATTCTATTGTGACTGAACAAAACATCCCTTTATTGTCTTTGTATACTTCCAATATTTTAGGTACAGGAAGGGAATTACTCCATAAAATAGCTACCCCTCTTTTTTTTCATTATGTTCTGAGCTTGCTAGAATTGAAAAATGTTTGGAGCTTAAATTATCAATATCTGAAGATGCCAAGTGTATTTCTTGTAAAAAGACAAGGTGTGCTTTATGTGTTTTAAGGTATTTGTTTAAACCTCTTCTTTTGCAGGGATTATTTAGACCATTGATATTAATTGAAATGTCTTTTAAAAGAAACATTTGTATTTATGTTTGTTGTGTACATAGTTATTCAGTAATTTGTCATCTTGTTGATAATAAATGCTAGAAAACCTTAGTAATAAATCAATATTATACTGTGAGATATTGCAACATGTTATTGTGAACATCAGAAAAGATTGTATTAAATCATTAAAACATAACTTTAATATAACATAACTTACCCTCCCCATTCTGGAGTTGAAAACCCCAAATTTGAGTAGCATAACCACTCAAATTATCGTCCTTTCCAATAGCAACAGTACTCAAGCTACTGTCAATCGTTACTTGTAACTAGGAATACTATAATAAATAAAATAAAAAGCTCATCACTTTATATAGCTGAAGTTTTAAACCATATTGTTATAACATACTGCAAGTTTAGTACATTCTATGTAACTTATCCATAAAGATTTAAGCTAATTATAAGATTGTTTCTCATAGGTAATAACTATAAAATAATGAAAAGAAAAACAAATCTAATAGTATACTTCAAAGAAGAATGATATCTGTCTGTAAAATGACTCTTTTATAATGTTAAATGGTAGTCTATATGATGTATTTGCCATTAAAATCATGTATTGTTTAAACAATTTCCCTATTAATGATATTAGATTAGGTACAGACTATCTAGGCTTATGAATATATATATATATATATATATATATATATATATATATATATATATATATAAACAGATACATACATTCTTTACTCTGTATATTAACTTATTTTCATTATATACACTTCTACAATGGATATATTGTTATTTCAATATGCAAGAAAAAATGTTAACTAAAGATCACTTAGAAGTATATATATTGTGACACCATTGTATCTCATTAGAAACTTTATGTAATAAGTTTACTAGGTGCCAATTTCTACTAACAGAGTGTAAGGAGGTTAATTGCCTTTGCTGTCTACCATCTAATGGTAAAGATATTTACAATTTTGTCTTTCATACAACATGGAAGAGAAAAATACAGCTATAACTGAAGGTGCATGCAGTAATCTAGCTAAATGTGTATTCAACATGAGGTCAACATTTTTGACAAAATTTGCATTGTGTTGCAATGACAGTGTGGTTATTGCTTGTACAATGCAGTCATAATATTATATACACATGTACATGTCAAAATGTTGATAAAAAGTGTGTCATTTCATTTAAATCTTTCTTTCTTTTTTCTTTTTTTCCTTCCCCTTTCCTTTTTTTTTAAACAATTTTCATTTAACACAGTGTATAGATATAAATGTACATGTACATACAAAACTATATAGATACCCCCATATGATTACATATACATAGATGCATAAATACATACACACATACATACACGTATATATATATATATATATATATATATATATATATATATATATATATATATATATACACACACACACACAACCACTCATACATACACATACATATTTTCTTTATCCTTTCTTACTATTAATTGTAGCAAGAAATAAGAATAAAAGTTGAAATAATAATGTTTTGAATGTTTGTGGAATGCTTTAAAGTTCTTTAAAACCTCATCGCGGGTAAACCGCGTTTTAACATTCCATTTTGTCTGTGCGACGTTCCCACGGGTTCAAAGATCAGATATTTGGTCGCACAGATTTGAGTGATGTCATCCAGCTGCTTTGTGCTCTATTGAGGAAAAGTTTCTGCTCGAGCCGACTTCTTGGTGAAGAGAGAAGAAAGAGAAAGAAAAAAAAAAAAAAAAAAAGACTGTTCTTGAAATAAGTGGGAACTGTAAGTGTGTTTTCCTTTGAAATCACTTCTTGAGAGATGAGCATGAGACAAACTGTTTCGCATTATGATTGCAATACTATTATGTGTTTCAAATTACAAACCCATATATGTACAGTTCAAAAGCCCCACAATTCATGAATTGAGAAAATTGCAGATCAGCTGCACTTTTAAACCCACAAAACACATCATGAAGTTAAAGTACAGTGCAGCCTAAGCAACATCAATACCATTCTGCCATATTTCTTGTTCTGAAATAACACAAGGCCAATAATCCAGGTTTCATACCTTCTTATAAGCTGTCAGTTTAAATGTTATTCTCAGTGTTGCTCCCTTCAATTAACCCCATTTTGTATTATAGTTGCATTCAATTTATCTAATTAATATATTAGATCATAAGTATCCCACTAGAGCAAATTATTTTGTAACATTACTACTACACACAATACACAGTAGAGACACTATTAGAAAGAGATAGAGAGAAAGAGAGAGGGAGAGAAAGAAAGAAAAGAATAAAGAAGACAGAGAAAGAAGGAAAAAATACTTCAATTATATTCTATTTTGGAACCATATATGACTAAACAATTATAAACATAACTATAATAAATAAATAGTATTATATGCATATACATGACTTACTGACACAGACCTAAAGACACATATACTAAAATAACATAGTATTTAAAGTTGTGCACTTACATGGGCATGAAGACATTGTTTTATTCATAAGTCACTAGATTTATATTTAGAGTTTCTAATTGAAAAGAAAAATATTATTTTTTGAACTTTTTCTTCTTTTCCAATGTTTTCCAACTGTCATTTTCTGCTAATCTTTTAAGACTTGCACTTGCCCAATCCATTTCTTCTAATTTTTCAATAATGTTATTAGATTTTATGAAAGTAAGGGCAGTATCCAGTTCTTCACATGTTTTGATGCCATCTTGCAAGAAGATTTTAAGTCTAGCAGGGAATAGTAGATGAATTTTTGTGCTTTTTTAAGTTCCTTAATTAACAATAAGAATTGTTCTCTTTTTGTTATTACCAGTGGAGAATAGTCATTGTCAAAATGGATGATGTTTTGATTTAATTTAATTGGAGCTTTTGCCCAGGCTGTTTTAAGAACTAGTTCTTCGTCATATGTTGATAAAAAAACCTAACTATTACTGATTTAGATGAATTATTCTTACTTGTTTTAGATGTAGTCAGGGATCTGTGAGCCCTCTCAATGCCATATGACAAGGATTCTGGCAGGTCTAAGACTTCTTGTATCCCAGATGTTAGGAATATGGGTAGATTATTGCCTTCTATATTATCAGGTAAGCCAAATATTCTGATATTATTCCTGCGAGACCGGTTCTCCAGATTATCCACTTTAGATTGTAAAAATGTATTTTGCTTCAATAAGTACTCTATATTTGTTTCTTCTTTATGTACTCTGCTGTCAATGTCATTAAGTGCTAGTTCAAAACCTGACATTTGAGTTTTTTGTATTTGAAGGTCTTCACAAATCTTTTATATTTGTTTGGTACAGTCTTTTTTAAATATATCCAGTTTTAGATCCATTTTATCCAGTTTGGTAGATATATCCTGTACATTAGTTAGCAATGATTGTAAATCCTTTCTGAGAGAAGTTTCTTGGTGTTCTGATTTTGAAGTAGCCATTCCACTGCTGGTGAGGAGATAATAAATCCAAAGTATTTTTGACAGGAAAAATCACTGAATGTCTTCAAAATGTTTATATGAGGTCGTAGATCTCTATAAGAATAATTAGTTAATGAAGAAATTAACCTTCTCAAATAACTTTTACCCAATAATTCCTGTCATACAAATATTTTATAGACAGAGCTGAGTAGAACTGCTGCTATACTGGGCACATCTTGGCCATGCCCCCCCCAAGTGCCTGGTTTCTGAAGGTCATGCAGGAGGCATTCCAATGAGTGTGGTCTCCAAACATTTTCAACAATGGCTTCAGCCTTGGTTCTTCCGCTAGATAGTTGTTTTTCCGGTGTCCCAGTCGCTGTACAACTGGCTGGCCAATTTTACTGCACGGTCCAAACTGTTATAGGAAATATTGTGCTTAACAGAATGGAACACCTCAGAGGCTTCTGTTGCAATGATCTTAAGTTCTAGTCCCTCAAGGTTTGCATTCCTTGCCCACTTTATCATCAAGTGACTGGATTTTGCTTGAAGAATGGCACTCTTATGTTGTTCAGTTGCCTCATGTCGTGTGACATCATTTATTCTACTGTGAGTCACTAGGAATTCCTTTTTGCAGTACCCACAGAATACTTTTATATCACTGCATTTCTCGATCCAGTCAAATTCCGTTTTTCAAACATCCTGCCACTTGCACATTCTCTTGTGGGTGGTTGACTGTGATGAAGCTGCTGCTCTCTTTATTACTGAATCTGTACTTACCTGATATGCAACATATTTAGCAAAACTGTTTTAATAGGATGGACTAATACATTGGCAGATGAATGAACTGGCTAGAAACACTGGCACATGAAAGAACTTGCTAGAAGCATTGGCACATGAAAGAACTGGCTAGAAACACTTGTGCATGAAAGAAAAACACTGGCATGTGAAATAACTGGCTAGAAACACTGGCACATGATGCAAAATAACTGGCTATAAATACTCCCACATGAAAGAACTGGTTTGAAAAACATTGGCTCCTGAAAACTGTCATAAAAACATTGGCATCTGAAATATGAAGCAGTTTGTAAAGTTGTTCTTTGATATAGATTCACCGAAGACCTCAGGAATAAAGACTTGGCTCTAGATGATTGTCACTGTTATGACACCCCAGGTCTATATTAGAACACCGAACATTTAAAATGTTGATGTTCTAATATCGACCCATTTTCAGCGAATGCTGAAAATATCGAAGAAGCAGAAAACCGAATCTTTTCCTAGGGAAAGAATTTGGTTGCCCATTTCTGTTGCTTTGGTATTTTCAGCACTCTGGTGGAAAGTTACGGGTCGGGTTCAGGTAAGTGTGCGATTGAGTGTGGGTTAGGTATGTGTGTGATTGTGTGAACATGAGGGTTAGGGTGGGTTAGGTGAGTTAGGGTTAGGGCACGGGTCATGTAAGTGTGCGATTGTGTAGACGTGAGGGTTAAGGCTGGGTAGGTGAGTTAGGGATAGGGCACGGGTCAGGTGAGTGTGTGATAGTGACGGACCTTAGGGTTAGGGTTTGGGTTAAGTTAAGTGGATAGTTAGTGGTGTGTGTATAGTTTAGTGTAGGGTTAGGTGTAAGAGTTTAGGTGTATGTGTGTGGATTGCTGTTTGTTTGGCGTGCTTGTGTTGTATGTATGTGTTCTGGAACAGCAAATTTTTTCCCTAGGAAAAAATTTGCTGTTCTGAATTTTCGATGTTTAGTATTTTCGATTGGTAGTGTTCGATATTAGAACATTCAACATTTTGAATGTTCAGTGTTCTAATATAGACCCTGACACCCCACCTACACATGCAAAAATGGGAAAAATGGATTGTAGATGGATGAATAGAAACACTGGCATGTGAAAGAGCTGGTTAGAAACACTGACATGTGAAAGAGCTGGTTAGAAACACTGGCATGTGAAAGAGCTGGTTAGAAACACTGACATGTGAAAGAGCTTGTTAGAAACACTCATATGTGAAAGAGCTGGTTAGAAACAATGGCATGGAAAATAACTGGCTAGAAACACTGGCATTTGAAAAAACTGGTTTGAAAAACATTGGCATATGAAAGAGCTGAGGAATAGAGCAGAAGGGAATTTACATTACAAACCATTTAGAAAGGTAAAATAGTAAATGACGTAATGGAGGAGGGCATTTTGGCCATTGAAAACGTGAGATTAACACAGTTTGTTGAAAACCAAACTCATTATATTTACCACTTTACGTGTCCCCCACCCCTCCAAAAAATTTAAGTTACACACACTTTCACTTTAAATTATTTCTTGCAGATCACTATAAAGCCACTCTAAAATGAATTAGAATGCACAACAGACCCCTTATTGAAGACAACATTAAAAACAAAATACACACATTTCTACTTATAAAAGCAAACTATCCTGAAACAATGATGACATGTTTTAGCACAATTGAAAATTTACTGCGCTAACTTCTGAACATCCCTCCACCCAAAATAAATAAATAAATAAATAAATAAATAAATAAATAAAGTTAAGTAAACATTTTACCTTTTAAAAGTACTTCTTGCAAGAACAGTTAGTCTAAAATAAACTACAATGCACAGCAGACCCCATGGACTGTATTTACCTCCAAACACAGCAATTAATAATAAAAATAAAAATAAACATATAACAGTAATTTACCCAGCACAGCGATGCAATAAACAGGCCTAAGTAAAAGCAGTAGAGCCATATTCACAGTATAAATAAAGCAGTACATTTAACCTTATTAAAGACAGTATAAAAAATAAAATACATTTCCAATTATAAAATCAAACTATCTTGAAACAGCCATAACATGTACCTAGTAGAATAATAAATGTACTACATTTACCTAAGAACATTTCCCCTCAAAAATTAAAAAAGTTATACACACATACACATTGACCTGCAAGAACTAACTATAAAAAATACCGAAAGCAATATATCTTAACGTTAGAAAACAGCATTAAATTGCACACATTTCCATACAAAAAAGTGCAAACTATCCTAAAACATTTCCATCTGTAAACACAAAGTACCCTGAAAAAGCCACAATAACAATAGAAGTATATCACATTACATTTATCTATGAAGATTGCTCTCACCAGAAATAAAAAAAAACTTCTATACACACATTTTTAGCTTTTAAAAACTAATGCTTCCAAATCATTCCAAAACAACCACAACAATTATAATTACATACACTTTTTATACCTTTAAAAACTATTATTTGGAAATCTCAAAATAACCACTATACAGATTTAAATACTGTGTAGTATACCCCATTTACCTCTAAACATTAAAATGTTAAATTGAAATAAAACACAATATTCGCCTTTTAAAAAGCTAGAGCCACAAAATACACTAATACAATCACAGTCTTTGCTGGGCTAGCTGGCTTCCCTGCTGGAATGACTGGCTGGCTGAATGACTGCCTTCCTGCCTGCTGCAGTGGCTGGCTGCCTGTTTGGCTTCCTGCTTCCAAGCTGGCTTCCTGGCTTGCTGTAAAAACGAAACAAACAAAAAAAAACAGTCTTCTAGTATTAGCGGCTGTAGAAACGCTAATAAAATAAAAAACACTGTATAGCCGCAACCACTGTGGGGCTCTTCCTGGCTTAATCCCTGCCCCCTTCATGAATTGCAGCCACTTGCTGCATGATTTACAATACCCAGACCTAGCAAGGAATAGCTCTGCTTCCAGGTTCAGGGTGGTGACGTAACCAAATTGCTGTGGCAAAACCAGAAGTATTTGCGGCTGTTCCACTATGATTCAGTGTGATTGAAAAGTAGGACTTTTAAAGTCTCACTGCTTTACAGTGTGGTCAACGGAATGAGGTAACTCAACCTGTGAGTGTCCTGCTGGCAACAGGGTGGGTGGCAACCACAGTGGATTGCACAGGCAGCAGTTATGTATAAAAATTGTTTCGTCATTTCAGTTAAGAAGTTGAGAATATTATGTTTAAGGAGAGGATGTGGATGGTATTGTGCAGTGAAGAAGTTTTAACTCTGTGATGAGCATGTACAGGACCAGGAATGGTTAAGATATTATTTAAGCAATGGTTTAAAACTACTGAGTTTTTCTGAGAGCTTTGTT
The DNA here is from genome assembly GCF_019279795.1 of Protopterus annectens. Lineage (NCBI taxonomy): Eukaryota > Metazoa > Chordata > Ceratodontiformes > Protopteridae > Protopterus > Protopterus annectens. The sequence continues at coordinate 71,605,202 of NC_056746.1, read as the reverse complement.
ATTATCAGCAGAATGTGAGCAGGATGAAATGGGTGACAACCCTACTTTTTCTGCTATTCTCCATAAGTTGTGTTATGTAGCATGTGTGTGTGTGTGTGTGTGTGTGTGTGTGTGTGTGTGTGTGTGTGTGTGTGTGTGTGTATGAGGCATGGGGTCAGTGGTTTAATATTGTATTATACTAGGAAAGAAATGCTTCTGAGGTGCAAAAGATTATCATACAAGAACTGAAGGGGAAGGACAAAGCAGTACAGAGACTATAGTAGAAATTCTAAGAGTAAAACAAGCAGACTGGATAAGATAAAATATCCACCGAGTGCACACTCATTTGTATACCTAGATAAACCCTCTAAAAATTCTTAAAGGAAGGACACCAAAGCATAAGCTTATAAAATTCTTTGTGCACATATTCCCCAGGCACTGTTGTCTTGTGTTATAGTAGATATGCTAACTTCCCAGTTTCTTTGACTCAGTACACTAACTGATATATAAGGCTCACAGTTTTAGGGTTTGACAGGTGTTTCACTCTTATCTTCATTAATATTTTTTTTCTTCTATACGATTTTTCATTCTGTGCATAATAGCTCAAGTGAACAAATCTTAAACATGTAAATTATGTTTTAATGCAATCTCAGTGACACACAGTACATGCATGTCTTTGAACTGTACTATTATTGAGCTTTGCATATCTGGGCAACATCAGTTGTGTTGCTAAACAGGTGTTTATGGGTACCATCCATTATGTTACTGTTCAATAATTCAGCCTTTTCTTTAAATAGAGGGTTACGCTTTGACCATCAGTTTGTTACTTTGTTACTAAGGAGAGAGGGAGAGAGAGGGAGAGGGAAAGGGAGAGAGAGGGGGGGGGAGAGAGAGAGAGAGAGAGAGAGAGAGAGAGAGAGAGAGAGAGAGAGGGAGAGAGAGAGAGATAGAGAGAGAGAGAGAGAGAGAGAGAGCTCTAACAATCTTAGTGTTGCTACACAGGCAGCAGCCATAACAGAAGTGTACAAGGTTTACTACAAGTGCCTGCACGGTAGCAGCTCACAGCACACTTGCTCGTTGCCAGTTGCTAGAAAAGGCAAGAGGTCTAACTGCCACAAGCCCAATCTTACTTAGTCCTTGCAGTACTCAACCCTTTGAAATTTCATAGCTCCATCAGTTCACTAACTCTAAACCTAGAAATGCCATCCAGTTCCTAAGCAGTCCTTGCTCCCTAAACTGAAACTCCACTCCCCCTCCCTGACCTTAAAGTCCTTCATCACTCCATACATCTAAAAGTCCAGCACCGTGAAACTGTATTCCCCAATCACTTTCTAAACCTAACTTCCCTTCCCTAAAACCCCTGTCTCACTGCCTAACTCTAAAATGTCCTCCTGCTCCCTATCTCTAAACTTTCTTCCTGCTGCCTAACACTAAACTTCCGCTCACACTCCTTAATGCTAAAACTCTGTTTCTGCTCTCTAAATGTAAACCCTCTTATGGATTTCTGTCCTAAACTACGTAACCACCCTCCCTCCCCATGCCTACTGCACTTACTTTTCTCAAAATTGAATAATGTGTTCAGGAAATGTGCGGCAGCTGCTTAACCAAACTAATATTCAGATTCAAACATGAGCAACAGTCAATATAATTTACAAGATTCTCAAGTCCCTGGTTTCATGACAGTGGTCTTTGAGCACTTGGGACTTAATGTTTGCAGTTAAACCAAGTATACCTTTCATCAACCAACATTTTTGTTTTGCTCAGCAGAAAGAAATTGAATTACTACTTCCAAAGTTGTGAAATGTTTCTGACAGTCTTCCATGGTGGCTGTATGTAGGCTGTAACATGAGACTAGAAAATAACAACTTTGAAAGATGTATAACTAAAGTTGTAAATCACTTTGCCAAAAAAGTGCATAACACACTAATCTGTTTGCCAATTTTGGAGCAAGATCATAGTGGTCCTACAGTTATGTTAGAGCTGGATGAGTTCAGATGCTTTTGATGTCAGTCTATTTTACATTTTAGGTAGTACATTGTGTAAGATTGTTGTTGCCATCACAGCAAATTTAGACACAGTACAAAAAGGGAAAGATATTTTTGAAATTAGTGATGTGCTTTTATTCTACTTATTGTGTTGATTAATAGATTGTTATTTGGTGCTATTTAGACTGTAGTGCAGTGAGACACACCAATGTACAGTACTCCGTGCTGTCTGCACTCTGTCTCCCTAGCAGGTGTCACTGGTCTGATCAGAAGTTACTTTACTTTTGAGTGTGTTTCTGTAGATGCTCAGCAATTATTGAAGCTTGTTATTGTAAGTTTTTATATATATATATATATGTATAAGAACCTGATGATAGTAATATATATACCATGGTGGTACAGCAGTAGCATTGTTGCCTCACAGCAAGAGGTTCTCCTGTTCGATTCACGGCTGGAGTGTCTTCTGTGTGGAGTCTGCATGTCCTCCCCATGGTCGAGTGGCCTCCAAAAGACATGCGTGAATAGGCATGCCTTTGCTGAAGGTTGGGCGTTGGACTGGCAACTTGGCACCATAAAAAAATATACTGCCAATCATTAGCGGACCGGAGTTCCCATGTGGTGACCCCCTAACCGGGAAAAGCCGAAAAGACAAACAACAAAATAAGAACCTGATGATAGTAAGATTATGTGGAGGTTCCTAACTATAAACTTCTCTTTAGCAAAGTTATTGCTAGAGGGCACTCCAGGTATTATAACACATTACAGAAAATAGTATTATAATACATTACAGGAAGCAGCATTATAAAACGTTAAAGGAAGTATTCACTATAATTCAGGCAATCTCTCAGATTGCTATCTTGTACAGAATTTTTTGTGTAAATATTATTGCACTATCTGTGAAGACTGCATTGACTATACTTCTGCTGCAAAAAGTCATGGTTTATGTCCAATTATACAATGATCTCCCATTAATATCCCAAAATGTGCACACTGATTGGTCAGCATGTCCGTTGTAAATTCGACTTATAGTAATGGAAAAAGGTCCGGTCGCCCGGACTTTTTCCATTAGTATAGGTCTTTATTTTTTTTTTGTGTTAGGCAGCAACAGGGAACGGAAGAGCTCTGTTGCTGTAATCTTGCTATGTTAAATGAGTTTAACATAATGAGATATCATAAAAAAAAGCAATGGAGATCTTCGTTTCTCCATTGCTTTTTCTAAAACTGTCTTGCTAAGTTAAACTCATTTAACATAGCGAGACAGCTATAAAAAAGAAAACAGAGATCTTCCTTTCTCTGTTGTTTTTAAAGATATCTTGCTATGATAAACTAATTTTTAGCGAGACAACTTCAAAAAAAGCAACGGAGATCTTCATTTCTCCATTGCTTCCTCTACACACAGCTCTGCATAAGCATACACATGCGCAGTACATCAGAACTGCTCCAGGATACCGGACAGCTGCGGAAGGGCAGCACAGAGGCATTATACAATGCCATTATTTAAGAAAAGTAAGTATTTTTTTTTTTTAAATAATGTCATTGTATAATAGCAATAACCCACTTCTGGGTGTGGGTAATGCTAAATTTACCCACAGTTGTCTTTGTTTGGCCACTCGGGCTTCTCCCGTGTGACCAAACCACACCAACCATGGGTAAATCCAGCATTATCCACACCCAGGCGTGGGTTATTGCTTAATTAGACTCTGAGACAGTGGACACATGTGCTTTATCTGTTACTGTTATTTACAGGACCTAGTCTTTTCTACTAACTCTGTAGCTTTAGTTTATGTCGCACCTGTAACTGTACTTTGTTGTCGATGCCGAATTACTTCTGTTATGTAATTATGCCTATATTGTTGCAAGGTTTACTTCTGAGAACACTGCTGAATATGAATCATGTCCAGCAGGACATTCTGGTTGTCAAAATGTAAATCAATAAAACAAGCAAATAAATAAGCAACTAAATAAACATATAATACAAGAACAACCTATTTTATGGCCGCAGTGATGCCATGCATCAGTAAACCCAAATCATAGGTAAGTGATTTACAATTCATGCGTAGTTTGCTTAAATTCACATATGAGAAAAGATTGTGAGAAAAATAAAACAAACTCTGTAAGGAAATGTTGCATGAAACTTTTATATATATATGTTGGGATCTCATATAGCATAGAAAAACATTGAAAAACAGGGAGGAGTACTTTGAAATTAAAATTTGATTTACTTTATAATTACTAATATGACAGTAGAACTTATAAAATGCCATTAACCTGATTACTCAAACACCAGCAAGTAGAACTTTCTTATTTTAAAAGATATTACAATGTATTATTGCATCCTGAAATTAAAGCACACATGAGTTGCAATGAGCATTTATTCTAGTAAGAAAAGGAAGTTGATGTTATGGTTCGTTGTGATATCAGGTAGTCATAAAGAGCTTTCACCTTCATGTTGGCAGTTATGATGGGGTAGCATCACAAAGCCAGATGATGAAGATGTGACACAACTATCAGGAGACACTGTCATGCATTTTAGGAAAAGCTTGAGATTTCAAACCAGTCGTGGATTTTGTTAAAAATGAGGTAAAGATGACTATCCTAAATGTGACTGACATATCAGTAATAATTCTGTGCACTGACAAAAACACAGCCTATTACACTGAATGAAACCCTTTCTGACTGCCATCTGCACATCTCCACAGCTTGCTTCTGCTTATTATCTATTTGCTTTATTATCCCTCTGTACTAAACAACCTCCATAGTACCTAAATCTCCAAAAAGAACAAACATGTCACAAAACAACCATAAGATAATCACCTCAGCCAGTGTACTAGTGTCTCCCACTTCAAATAAATATGGCTAGAATTAAAACTAATCTTTTTGTCATGCAACTTATATGTATAGCCCAGCACATTCCTCTGACCACCAGTCGATAGAACAGAACCTATCCAAACCCAAACCTTGCTCAGAATTGCTCCACCTTGTATCAGTTCTTTCCACAATGACCCTCTACAGCAGTGGTCCCCAACCAGTGGGCTGCAAACTGGTACTGGGCTGTGGATCATTTTGTACCAGGCCACACAGAAACAATAAATAACTTTTTATGTTGGACACCCGACTGTTCAGAAAAAAGTGTATGTGTGTATGCATATGTATGAGTGTGTTTATGTTTCTGTCTGCATGTGTGAGTGAATGTGTGCATAAAAGCAGAATGTGTGTGTGTGTGTGTGTGTGTGTGTGTGTGTGTGTGTGTGTGTGTGTGTGTGTGTGTGTGTGTGTGTGTGTGTGTATGTATGTGTGAAAGCAGAAGAGAATGTATATGTATGTAAGAGAGAGTGAACAGTGAGATTAATCTAGCCATTATTTTACACTTGCTAACAATGCTTTTTGCTGTTTAGCAAGTATAAAATAAAAATAAATGAAACAGAAAAAAGTGTGTCTATGTGTGTGAGTGAGTGTGTGTGTAACAGACAGACAGACATTGAAGAGTGAGAGCGATCCCTGGCAACAGCAACATCAGTTAAGAGGTTTACGTACCTCTTGAACATACCTCTCAACCCCTCAGCACAAGAAATCTGGACAGAGCCAAAAATAACGGGGGGGCAAACAGCCAAAAACGAGGACAGATTTTAAATATTGCTCTTATAAACTCAGAAAGTTGATAGAACAACAGGGTTTCCATTAGCATATATTATCTGAATATGAAGTCTGAAACTCAAATGCCTGTCATTATTTAATGACTTAAATCCCCAGTCATTTGCCAGAAAACTACACATTTTCTGAGGATGGGACCAAACATACGAGACAAAAATCTGGATATTCTGCAAAAATCTGGATAGTTGAAAGGTATGCTCTGTTGACTCTTACCTCAAGATATCTGGATAAACCTAAAATAAATGGGGGACAAAAGCTCAAAATAGGAACATATTTTACTTGATTATTAGGATTTCCTTTAGCATACATTTTCTGAAACAGTGGTGTACATGAGAGAGTAAGTGAGAACAACAGTAAAGAGGTATGCATACTTCTGGACCTTTCAGCTGAAGAAATCTGGATAAACCCTAAAGTAAAGAGGGAAATAAGGCTCAACATTAGCAACACGTTTTAATTACTGCTCTTATAAAATAACCAACTTGCTTAAATAAAAGGATTTGTGTTAGTATGGATTTATGAAGAAAATAATAGCCTGACCCTCAATGTATGCAATTATTTATTAACTTCAGTCTCCAATGCCTTGCAACAGACCAAATATTTTAGGACTAAGGGACTAAAAATAAAATAAATGCCTGGATATTTTTAAAGTGCTATATTTTGCATGTAAAATGTTTCCTCCATCTCCATTAACATATACTACAGCAAGTTTGAAACATTAGGAGGAGAAACTATTTTACATCAAAAATATATATAAAAAATATATATCTATATATAGTACTAAAAAACACCGATTTTACAGAGACCATTTTCTAAGTGCAATCATTTCAAAATTGTACAAAAAATTCCAGAGGTGTAGAAGCCCTCCGCCTGAGGCATTGAATCTCATAACACCCCTGGGTGGGTGTTAATTACATATTAACACACACCTTGTCGGCATTACTGCTTGCTTACTATGCCCGTGCAATGGTTGATCCATGGAAAATTGTTTTACATGAAACAAGCCCGTGGTGCAAAAAAGGTTGGAGACCACTGCTCTACAGTATCTTCACTTTTTTCAACATGGTGGTAACATTGTGGAATAAATAAAATATGTAATCCTGTCAGACAAATATGTTGTAAAATGACTTACAGGAAGAAATTCAAATCTCATTTTGCTTCAGATTAGAACTGAAGTTGTAAACCTTCTGTCATCCTTCCTATCCCTTCACTTTTCACCCCACTTTTTTCTTTACTGTTTGACGGTCATGTACAACTACAACTTCCAACGCTGCAGTAGTCTGACTAGTTTGTCCTTGGTTTTTATTATATGTTACTCTCTAACAATTACGATAATATCATGTACTGTAATCACGTTTACAAATGCAAATGAATAAAAACTGTTGTGTAATTTGCATAGTATATACTTAAATATATACATTTGCATTACATTGCATATGTTTTGTTTAGCTTTTTCATGTTTTATAACCTGAGTGCTCAATGTACTATTTCTTATCTAATGTTCTAAAGTGTATAATCTGTGTTTTGTAAAGTTCTTCTGTAAACTTTTTTTTCTCACTGGGCCTCCACTGAAGATGCCCGTTCAGAATATCTCTGCACAGAATGATCTCCAAAGGCAAAGTGTTGGAAAGTAATAAAACAAATGCAAGTTTAATAACAGTTTTACAACCAAATGGTAATGACTTTTATCCATGATAGTTGGACTTCATCAGAACAAATAAATATTTTAGCTAATCTGTTTTTAAAAGAGGATGGTATTTACATGCCATAGTTTCTTAAAGAAAAAACTAAAAGAAAAAAACAGCCAAGCTAGATTTTCCACTGTGTGATTCCTTAAAACTTTTTTATTAGAGGTAACATGGGATATATGCAAATGATGCCTTAAGGACATCAGGTGTTTCAGCTATATGGCAGTTCTGAATGCCCATGGATTTTTTTCTTTTTAAGTCTTTTATGGACAAATTCAGGCCAATAAAGCCAAACCCCACTAGCTGTGGACATGCATGTTTCAGCCTTCTTATGGCCTCATCAGCACAGCATAAGTGGAATGTTCTGCTAACATTTGGAAACACAGGGTTGTCATACCCAGCAGATATCCATAACCATTAGGGTGTCTGGTTGTTTTTTTTTCTGTGTGACCTTGTTACTCATTATTTTAGTTTGTTAGTTGGGGTATTTTGCAGATACCATAATGGTTATGGACACCAGCTGGAGTCATTTGCATATATGCCATGTTACCTTTAATACAAGAAGTTTCCTGATTGTTTTTTCTTTGTGACCTTGTTGCTCATTGTTTTAGAGTCTTAAAGAAGCAAACCATCATTATGTTTATGTTTCTTTAAGATGCTGTGGCATGTAAATATCATGCTCCTTTAAAAATACCTGATTAGTTGAAATATTTATTTGTTCTGATGAAGTCCAACTGTCATGGATGAAAGTGCATAACATTTAATTCTAAAACTGTGAATAAACTTGGGCTTGTTTTACTATTGTCAGGCGTTTCACCTTTGTGGATACTTCTGTGCAGAGAATTGTCTTGGTTCTTGATGAATTTACTATAAGACAAGTCATATTTTCTTACACGTTTTTGTTCCCGTTCAGAATATCCTAGTCAATGACAGCAATATCAAAAATAAATGCCTGCATGCATACATGCATAATGCTTTGATGCAGGTTGGATAGGGGAAATTGACATATGTATTTTGATGTACTATTTTCTTTAGATTTGAATCCTATAAAGAAAGTAATTATTTTACACTTTCTTTAAGCAATTGCTTGTTTAATAGTTTCTGGATTTGCTAATTGGCCTTTACCCTTCAGTTTCTTGATGAATAGTTCAGCTTTTGTTGTATACATATCTAAGGTAAGTGTTAAATCTTGAATTGACAACTTTGATATAATCAACTGCACATCTATGGTCAAGTCTCATGCAGTCAGATACAGAACTAAGTCTCTTAAAGCATGATTCTCCAAAATGTTGCTACTTTCATGTGAATAGCACTTTGCTTCATATTCCACTTGTATCGCAATGTATTCATTGTAGGGGCATGTAGTTATATTAACAGTTAGTGTAACATATATTTTATAATACTGCATGCTGCTCACTGCCTCCATGTGGGAATAAAGTACTTGACTAATTTTATACATAAATGCAATTATTTATTTGTAAGGGACACAGGATGTGGTGTACTAGAGCATGTTTATAATACAAGTATTTTAATTGCAGTCAGTCATGTTGTATTATTTCTGAA
>NC_056746.1:71458839-71593839 GCF_019279795.1 Protopterus annectens | reverse complement strand
AGTGCAAATACAAGGAAACAAACAAACCTTCTGTAACAATGATGTGCTTTATGCAAACCCTGTGGAACTTGAAACCATAATCCTCCCCACTTACATTATGCTAAGCACTTCCTTTACTGGCTGGGCTACATAAGCAGTAAGGCAAACAGCATAAGGGAAACACACAGCAGGTTGTGATTACACAGTTCAAGAATGAAAGAAAAACAAAAAAAGAAAAAAAATGCATCCCTGAAAGGAGATGAACCCACAATCTGCTTAACTTACTGTGAACAAAGTATTCTATGTATATGTTGCATTACAAAAGTAGCTAGACAAACACATACACTTGCAGAATGAAAGAAATAAGAGAGACAACACTGACCCACCTGGAATCCTCCCTTTGGGGTCTAGGCTATGATGCACAGGCATAGCTGGCATTGTAATTCATTGCAAGGGAAAGTAGTGAAATCATAACAGTTGTACCCTGTGTAGTATCTTCCAGTTGTACCCTGTGTAGTATGTGCCAGTTGTACCCTGTGTAGTATATGCCATTTGTACACAGTGTAGTATGTGCCAGTTGTACCCTGTGCAGTATGTGCCAGGGTAGCCAACATGTGTTGGCAGCAGCCCAGAAATACTCAGCTTATATGCATGGCTGATGTTGGTTGAGGCCAAAACATATGTACACATGGAACGTGACAGCCCATATGTTTGCAGTGTCATTTCTCAATGGCTGTATTTCAGCATCAGTTGTGCCCCTTACACCCTGGACAACATAATATGATCACAAAAAGATTAGTGATCTGGAAACCCTACATGGACATGTGTGAGCATACTTCTCAACCTCATAGTGCAATAAATCTGGACAAATCTTAAAATAATGAGGGGGGATAAAAATCCAAAAACAGTGACAGATTTTAAATATTGCTCTTATAAACTTAGAAAGTTGCTAGAATAAGATGATGTATATTAGCATGCATTTTTTTGAAATATATGAAGTCTGAAACTCCAATGTATGTAATTATTTAGTGACTTCAAAGAACAGTGGTTTACCAGAAAAAACACCCATTTTATGCAGAACAGTCCATAAATATGAGGCAAAAATGTTGAGCGGTATGTGTGAGATGTGTTTATTTTTTACCAGTTTAAAGGTTGGAAATGGGAGTATAGGAATGAGGTGAAAATGGGAAGCAATCATAAAGTAGAACAAAACGTGAGAGCAGAATGGAGGTGGGAAAACTGGGGCATTTTTTTTTTGAGAGACAGATGCCTTTTTTATTCATAAAGTGAAGTTATGTTGGGGAAGGAAGTAAGGAAAGGAAGTAAGGGATGTAAGACGGTATTAGGAGAGTAGGATTAAGTTAGGTGGAAGGGAAGACAGACATGACTAACAGGATGTGTGGTGACACAATGAGGGAGGAGAAAGACAGTGGTGCGGGAAACATCAGACAAGCTGAAGGAAAACAATGCTGACAGGATGACTGAACAAACAACAAGTATGGACATGGACACAAAAGGAAGGAGAGCACCATGATGCCAGTTGTGACCCAATGGGATATTCTTACTACCTTGGGTACATTCACCACCGGACCCTGTCTCTGATGGTGGAGACAGTGCTAGACAAGGAGGCAACTCAATAAGTTGCCAGGGGAGATTTTCCTTATGTTCAATTTATGCAGCCAACCTCCTGTTGATAATCTTCCCAACAATGTCTGTTAACTGCTGATGGGTGACAAAGCTGTCACTTCTATAGTCACTGCTACTGATAGGTGCAGTTGTCTCAGTGTCCAGCAAAATGTTACCTGAAGCAAGGGGTGTGGGAAGGGCCGGAGGTGTGCAGATAACTGTAGCAGTCTGGGACCCAGATGTGCTGGGTGTTTCTGCAGGTGGTCATAGAGATGGTGATACTGCTGCTGCTGCCACCTGTGCAGGGACTCAGACATTTGCATGGCAAAAAGTAAGCTGCTCAATGTTAGAGTCATCCCGTGCTGCCTGCAGACACCCAGACATGTGCATGGCAATAAGTAAGCTGCTCAATGTTAGAGTCATCCCTTGAAGACATCGTCTGGACCATGCATGCACAGTGCTGCCTGCAGAGACCCAGACATGTGCATGGCAAAAAGTAAGCTGCTCAATGTCAAGCAGTTTTTTCTTCATGCAGCTGACCAGTCCTACTGGAACTGTATCTAGGATGATATTGTGAAAAAGGTTAGTGTGATTGAAGGCCTAACTGTGGTTATCAAATGGTACACTGTAAGGCCAATGATATTATACATTGTTCCAAACAAAAGCATAACTAATGGCATGGGAAGGTAAGGCAACATGTAAGGACCCATCAGTTGTAAATCTTTTGGGTCTAGATCAAGTTGTCAAAGGCCAACAATATCGAAGCTGATATTATCAGCACCAGATTAGCAAAAGCAAAAAACATTGAATGTTTAAACAGAAATCTCCATAAGGGGAGATTTCTGTTTAGTTCAATGTAGTGCAGTCTCAGAGTTGGTATATTTAAGTAGGGGGGAGCATGGGGTCTTGCCCCCCCCCCCGCTTGCAAAGGTAAGTTTTTATTTATTTTTGTTTTTAGGCATTTTTTTTTATCTTTCGATGTTTCACAATTCGATGATATGGTATCGACCATATCAGATTTGATATTCTGAAACTTCGATAAGATAATATAGACACAAACTTTTCATTGAGACAAAGGTCTTCCTGACCTGTCTCAGAGGGAGTGGCACCCCTATAGTGTCCCAAAGTGTGGTGATGGATGTTGGAGTAGAGCTGGACAGGCCCCAGGGACAATCCAATAGAGATGTCCCAGGTATGTATGCCTATTTCTATGTATCAGTACATGTAAGTCCTCTGCACCCTTTAGTCACTCTCAAACTTGTTAAAGCTGGCTGACTCACAGTATACAAGTACATCAAAGCTTCAAATCCACATCCATCTGCAGAAAGTGTGCACTCACACACTTCCCTATGAAAGACATCAACTTCTCAGTTCCCTTTCTTACTATGCAAATGATGATAACTGTGCCTGCCCTTTGTACATTGTTACTTGGGTTGCTTATGTCTGATGCACAGTATGGCCAGCTTAGGCATGGGTATGCACATCTTGGTGTTGGTTTTATATGTTTCATATAGCACTGTAGTGTAACTGCATTGCTCTTCTCTATTACTATGTTATGAAGCTATGTACAAGACACTGCCTCTTTGCAAGTGCCATGGCATACTGTGTCCACCTCTGTCTGTCGTGATCATTCCATGCTCCTCCACTAACTCCTCCTCTAACTCAACATCCTCTACCTGGGGTGCTGGGGACTGCTGCCCTTTCAAGTGCCCACTCTGCTGTAATTGCTTCCTGTATAGCATTGCACACATTGACCGTGTTTTTGCACATGTGTCAGAGTCATACTGCAGTGCACTACTGGATGATTTCAGACAGTGAATGCATGCCTTCAGCAGTCCAAACACATGCTCAGTAAAGTTTCTTATTTGCAACTGAGTATGGTTGTACCCGCGGTCTGTTTGATTTTTGTGTATTTTTTATGGATGTCATGAGTTATACTTCCAAGGCATATCTGGTTGCATAAATAAGATGCCTCTGTGGGAAGTCACCCCTCACAAACCATTGTTGCATATCACAGGTGTGCCATATGTGGGAGTTTGACAACCACTTGTGCAGCCTACACACACACATTGTGGATGACATCCTGTGCACTACAGACCACCTGGCAGGTGATGGAGTGATATCATCTGTGGTTCACATTCCTCCTTCTCAGTTCACCAGGTGCTACCTTCATTTCAATGTCAGTACAGTCTATGGCCAACAGTACCTCAGGGAAATGAGCTGTATCATAGAATTTCTTCATGATGTTGACTCTCTTTCTCTCCTCTGCGGTACATGGAAGTCACATATGCTCCCCCATATCCATTGAGAAATTGACAAAGTATTCTCAAGGCTGATGCCTGTGATATCCTCAAGGTGTCCACAGTAGGTTGCTAAAAGGTCCCTGTAGCTAATAGATATAAAGCTACACATTCCTTAGTATCCACTGGAATACGTACTATACAACTCCCACTGGGCTTTAGACAAGGTCAGCACATGCCAAACATTTCTGTTATGGTATCTCTATGTACATGATACTGATCCACACGTCATGCATTATCAGGCATGGCAGCATCAACAAGAGTCTCTTGCAAATACTCATTTACTAATGCTGCAGCAATTGTTAACATTACTTAGCAATACCCTCAATCTGACACTAGCATTCGACCAGGGTCAAACATACAGAAGGTGCAGCTCTGTTGTTTGGCATTCACAATTTCTGAATCACTGACACTGCATTCTTGTTTTGCCTCATTATCATAGCTCAAAGCTCAGTTTAATAATGTTGCTCATTACTATGCCATTATATGGCCATTAACATATAATGAGCTTGAGCGTGTTGCTTGGCCAGGTCGTGTCACAGACCTTGTTTTTCTAATTCATGTACCCAAAACATAACCAATCATTATGCGAATTTGCTTATTATGATTCAGAAAAGTTTTCTCAATCCACCCCCATAATTTGAAACAAATCAACAAGATAAACATGTCACATTTGTAAGAATAGTTTATAAAGATATTCTGTGACTTTGGCAGGAAAGTTTCAAGCATACATCTCAAATGTATAGATTCTTGTAGAATTTTCAGATTTTTGCCCTCATATTTTTGGTCTGTTTCTCATAATATTGTAGTTTTCTGGCAAATCATTGAGGGTTGAAGTCAGAAAATAAAGACAGACATTTGAGTTTTAGATGTCATACCCTTCAGAAAATTCATGCTAATGCAAAACCTGTTATTTTATTAACTTTCTAAGTTTGTAAGAGCAATATTTAAAAAGTGTCTCTATTTTTGGGCCTTTGTCCCCCTGTTTTTTATGGCTTTGTCCAGATTTCTTGCTCTAAGAGGTTGAGAAGTATGGTTTCAAGGGTGATGTTAAAGTATTTTTCACACAAATGAATTTCTCAAAGACAACAGAAACAGCTTTTGTTTGTGTTCAGTCACCAATATTTTTAAAAGAGGATAGAATATACATGGCTTTATTTAATTTTGTTAACTAGTGGAAATTAGAGATAAGTGTTAATTCTGAAGGCACAAAATGGACAGAAAAAATCCTATGTACACAAATTAAATATGCAGAAAGAAATTAGAAAGTGAGTAGTGATAAATAGTATGTACTGCAAAGAAAATAAGTTCCACTAGTACAGTACTCCTTGAATTTAAGAACTTCTACAGTAGATGGTGATACAACAATTTACTATTCAGTATGTAGAACATCCAGTTATATCCAAAAAGTTAACAACAACTCTACAGCTGAGAATTTGCCAGTAGCACCTCATACTGGCATTTCTGTATTATCTTATGGAGGTGTAACTAGAATTCTTAAAGCCCCTATGTGCAGCTGAGCTATGTCTTCATGGGCAAAATTCTAGCACTGAGTGTGACCACTTACTTAGTATAACATCCTCCAAGGCTGCGTAACTTTGGGGAAAGTTAGGAATTGTTATAAAAAATGCTTAACCATATTTTCAACATAATATACTACACCATTACTGTTCAGACTACAAAATGCTACTGAGCTGGTATTTAAATAATTGTTTCATCTAATAAATGTTTACTCAGAGCTTGTTAATATTGTTTCAAATCTCTAAAGTTAAAACAATCCTGATGTTCTTAAAAATCAAAATGTAAAGAGGTCACACAGACAGCAACTAAATAATTATACAATATAAGTACATAATGCCATTGCTGCCAATTCAGGACTGCCATTTTGATTTTAGTTGTGCCATCCAAAATATGCCCAAAATATTAGCTATCACCTTATTTTGGCAGTGTGCCTTTCATACAACTTATGTTGGGGAGACTAATACAGCCTCCTGAGTGTGACAGCTTGGCATGTATGCAGCAATATGGCTTTAGAAAATGTTACAGTATCACCACCTCAGCTTCACTTTACCAGTTCTGTTAATGAATCTATCCATTTAGTGACCTGACAGAGATGATACTTGGTTTCCTGGAAAATGTCTTCAGCTATATGTCACATATTTACCTTCTTAAACATCTTGAAAGTATAGTCCTACGAAATGGGTTGTTAACAATGTAGGCATGGCTTCATCACAATCACAGATACTAGGAGCACATTTCCATTTCCACTGATGCTGCCACTTTTACACATATTAATTGTGTACTGTGTGTTCTTTTGGTTTATAGTAGGGTTGCATATGTGATAAAGAGAGTTTAAAAATTATAGATTTGGAGGAAAAGGAAGCATACAAAATAAAAATTATTTGATCTGTTTCTCTGAGTTACATGACTTTGGAGAAGCTATAATACCACAAACAATATGGAGAAGCTATAATACCACAAACAATAAAAAGGGAGTTTCACATAGTGAGATGTTGACAACACAAACAGATAACTATGTGGCATTGGTAATTTAAGTGTCAACAAACCAGTGGTGTAGCTAGAGTTTGTGCCTCCCAGGGCTGTCTTTGAGTTTTTTGCCCCTCCCCCTCACAAAATCATGGTCAGGTGGGGCCCCCCATATACAGCCCTCCCCCCTGCAGCCATTCCAGTGTCCCATTACTTGACTATTTCTCCCCATTTACCATAAACACTGTAATGTGCATACTGTTTCCTGCTGTACTTCTACAGTAATTATTTGGATTTAATTTAATACTTTTATTTTGTTTTATAGCACAAAACACTGATAGACATTTGCTAAACACAGCAATACAGTCTCACAATGAAAACAGACTTAGCATTAAAACTTCTCTGCCCTTGAAACTCACATTAATTGAAACAGCATTGAAACCCATATTCAAAGAAAATGCATCTGGCCAATGGTGGATAAAGTTTACTTTTGTGCTGTTTTCAAATCCTAGTCCCCTTCACACATATTTAGTACCATGAAAACATGCAAGTGTTCTTTGATTCACCTTCCTGACTGTATTAAGTTATATTCATTGTATAATACAGCACACTTGTTAGACCGTGTTTTAAAGTTATTGTTTTGAACATTTTTCCAGTAAGTAAAGAAACAAAATGTATGAACCAGTAATGACAAAACTGCCCAATTCAGAACATTTCCATCATAAAAGTCTACTCAGACTTCTGTCATTACAATCTACCAATATCAGTAAATAGTGTCTATATTAGAACACCGAACATTCAAAATGTTGAGTGGTTCTAATATTGAACCCTATGAATCGAAAATTTAAAGCATCGAACATTCAGAACAGCAAATTTTTTCCTAGGGAAATAATTTGCTGTTCCAAAACACATACACACAACACAATCACACCAAACAAACAGCAATCCACACACATACACCTAAACTCTTACAGCTAACCCTACACTAAACTATACATACACCAACTATCCACTTACCTTAACCCAAACCCTAACCCTAAGGTCCGTCACTATCGCACAGTCACCTCACCCGCGCCCTAACCCTAACTCACCTACCCTGCCCTAACCCTCATGTCCACACAATTGCACACTTACCTGACCCGCGCCCTAACCCTAACTCACCTAACCTGCCCTAACCCTCATATCCACACAATCGCACACTTACCTGAACCTGACCCGTAACTTTCCACCACAGTGCTGAAAATACCGAAGCAACAGAAATGGACAACCAAATTCTCTCCCTAGGAAAAAAATTGTTTTTCTGTTTCTTTGATATTTTCAGCGTTCGCTGAAAACGGGTCGATATTAGAACACTTGAAATTTTGAACGTTCAGTGTTCTATTATAGACCCCAGTAAATATGCACAATCTCTGCAGAAGTAAAAGTCATCTAAATAATTCCACTTTAAAGAGATCTGTAAATAATGAAGAGGTTGCTGCTTGCAAACAACTTTACATTTCATTGTTTCATTTACAAATAAAGTGCCTGTTGCCCTGAATAAATTGCCTATGTTACATTAAAAAAATAATAAGATGGTAAGATGTACATTACATACTGACATATAGAATAAAATGAAAGTATTACTGTGTACCAATATTTATGTGCACTTTGATAATTCTTTTTCTGTCCCCTGAGAAAGGGCCTCTGGCTTGGTGGACAATCAGGTTGACAAACTGAAAATAAAATAACATAAAATGAGTATCATATCTCCTGAAAATTATCTCTGTTCTTATATCCTGAGACAAGTCTGTACCATTTGCTTTTACTCTGAGGTGAATGCTTGGAATTTGCATAGGTACACTCCCATACCATTATATGAGAATGGCACATTAGATGATAGTCATACTAGCCCTATTATCTATACACTTACAGACTGTAACTGATATAAAGTGATTAATCATATCAGGCAATTTGTTGCAAGGCAAAGCAGTTGCCATGTAAAGACGGTGCGCAAACCATATTCCTGAAATTCCTACACAACTTTCTAGATACATTACTCTCTACTGTAAATAACAGCAACAATCAATGTAGTGTCACTGTAAATCTCTGTCTGGAGGCCATACATTAAAAAAGCTTGGAGAATGGGATTACTGTGCATCAGTACCCTTAGGATATTAATGTACAAGTAAGGCTGCTGAAAAATGATTCTGCCATTTCATGGCAGCTTATCAAGCCATTGTGGAGCACGGACTGAGAAAAACAGAATGGTCACCATTATTTTATTATTATTATTATTTTCAGAGTGTGTGTGTGTGTGTGTGTGTGTGTGTGTGTGTGTGTGTGTGTGTGTGTGTGTGTGTGTGTGTGTGAGAGAGAGTGAGAGAAAGAGGGGAGAGAGAGAGAGAGAGAGAGAGAGAGAGAGAGAGAGAGAGAGAGAGAGAGAAAGTGAAGAGTGAGGGCAGTCGACCATACCTATCGGCATACTTCTCAACCACTTCATGCAAGAAATCTGGACAAAGCCCAACAAAATGGGGGGAGGCCTAAAATTAGGGACAGATATTAAATACAGCTCTTATAAACTTAGAAAGTTGCTAGAGCAACAGGGATTGTTTTAACAAACATTTTCTAAAGGATTTGAAGTCTGAAACTCAAATGTATGCCATTTTTTAGTGACTTCAGTCCTCAGATCATCCCAGTAAATTGCTAGAAAAAACACAACTTTTATGAAGAACAGATTGAAAATACGAGACATAAATCTGGACATTCTGCACAAATCTGGATAGTTGAGAGGTGTGCCTCTCAGCAGAAAAATAATGGGGAAACAAAGGTCTGAAAATAGGGACGGATGTTAAATATTGCTCTTCAAACTTAGAAAGTTGCTAGAATAACAGGGTTTTCATTAGCGTGCATTTTTTCTGAAGCAGAGATGTGCATGTGAGAGTGCATGAGATGACTACTGGCAGCAGCAACAGTAAAGGCGCTTATAAACCTCTGCATCTTTCAGCTGAAGAAATCTGGATAAAGCCTAAAATTAAGGGGGAAACAAAGGCTGCAAAATAGAAACTTAATTATTGCTCTTATAAAATTACAAAGCTGCTAAACTAAAGGAAATCTGAATCTTAAATGTATATCATTATGTAGTAGCTTCAATCTCCACTGACTGCCAACCAAACAATTTACGACTAAGGGACCAAAATAAAGTAAATAACCAGGTTATTGTTTTAATTTTATATTTTGTCTGTAAAATGCTTCCTCCAGCACCATTAACATATACTACAGCAAGTTTGAAACATTAGGTGGATGAACTATTTTACATCAAAAATACACTAAAAAAATATATAGTGATAAAAAATATCTATTTATAAGTAAGGAAAACAAAACAAATTTACAGATAGCCCATTGTCGAAGTACAATAATGCCCTCAGGGGTGTGTGTTAATGTGTAATTAATGCCTTTCCAGGGGTATAGAGGCATTCTGCCTGCAGAGTCGGGCCTCATAACACCCCAGGATGGGCATTAATTGCACATTAACACACACCCTGGGCATTATTGCTTGCTTAACACCTTTCAGTTGGAGAGGGTAAACTTTCCATCTGTAACATCAGCAACCACTTTGCATCTAATGTATAACAATAAACTGCTGGGTGTTATTAATGTTTAGGATGTAGTTTATAGTTAAACAGCAACAGCAAGTTAAAATATGTATTTTTGTGTCATGTGACTCCTCTGCAATGATCTGTTTATGGGACCAAATCTAACTGCCTTTCTCCCCTCCCCCAAAAAATCTCTTTCATAGAAGTAATGGACAAGAAGTGTAAGCCAGTTAACAGAAAAGATTGCTTATTTAATACTGTATAAAATGATTTATGAGGAGTGATCATTTTCAAGCTTGCAAAGTAATATTCAGACACAAATAAGAAACCAAATTAAATGAAATGTGTTATGTAAGTTTGGAGTGTACCTTGGTCACCGGTCTTGGCAGTATTTACTGTGTAAACCCATCTTCTGTATTCAAAAGCAGCACTTCAAAAAAAAAAAAAAACATTCTGAGATTTAGAACAAGAAAACAGATGAGCTGCATCAACGTATAAACATAAGTGATCTACTTATAACTTTATTAGAGATGATGCTTCTAATCTTGCATAGGTGTTAGTCTTAGAACCACCACCGATATAACATAACTTTATAACAGATGTGAAGAAACTATTAATCAGATAACTATAAGGAAACCTAATTTAATCTACTTGTTCTTCCCCTGGTGAGATAACTTAGGAAATGTCTTGGTTCTGAAATGTTGATAAAGTCTAGAACATCTGACAATGTTTGATACATTATGAATGCTGCAAACAACTCTTTGACTTGCTTGTGTGTTAGGCAGGCTATCCATGATGTTCACTGAAGGTGATTGTGTTGTCTGACTCTTTTTAGTGTTTGTCTTGCATATGAGTGTATTTTATGATTATTGTAATGAGTTCATGCCTATAAAGGTTTATAGTTGCCTAATCCATATATCTGCTTAATAAAATAGAAATCAATTATTTCATTGTTTCTCACAAGCTTTGTCTTAGTAATAGAAAAAGTAAAAAAGAATACTTGACATGGAAAAGAAGTGCTAAGTAACATAATCATAATACAAGCTTTGAAATTTTAGCATTTTTGCTGTCATGTTGTATTTTTTCTCACTTTTCAGACGTGTTTATTTTTTGCTGGTTAGATGTCAACAGCACTTCATATGATCATTACTACACCTTCTGTACGTTTACAACTGATCTACACCATCGTCTAGAATGCAACAATATTTTGAAATCTGAACAATAATAAAATGTTTTACCTCAATTAACACAACATTAGTGTTGTAAAACTGCATTTCCTGTGCTGATAGACTTTAACAGACTTCACAAATACTATAACAATCAGTGCCTCTCTTATATTCTGTTCTACTTTTCCTTACTATATCATATACATTTTTGCAATGATTGTGCCATGCAATCAATACATGTTTTTCTGTGTTTTTAATCTTGACGTATTTGGGTATAAAAAAACAGAAAAAAGTTGTGCAGTTGAATTATTTGCATGCATACAAAATATAACAAGGAACTAACAAAATGATGTTGGAAATAAAGCAAAGCAGCATCAGTTACTAAGATGTTCATTTTGCTCATTTGACAGATCATCGGGTTTTCTTGTTATCTGTATTTTTATTTTTAAGTTTTATCATAAATGCAGAAATCCATGCACATTTTGTATAATGATGTTTTTGTAAGGGGGAGGGTTGTATTCTTTCACTTGTAAAATTGTTAGTGTATTATCATTTTGTACACCTTATCAAAGCTGGGAAATGTTCCTCCATTAAGCACATAAGCTTCCAAAATACTCAGGTCATCACTCACACACACACTGGAACAACAACAATAAATTTTGTATAAAATGACATCAAATGAAGACCTGGCAATTATGAATGGAACTGTAGCTCCTAAATTTCTGTTGACAGAGCATGGCATTTCAGCAGGTTCTACTTTAATAAAAATGTCAATACTCTTGATCAAAACAAAATGCAGCACAGTTTGAGAAAATCATGTTTTATTTGTAGTTAGTTATAAAGATAAGGTAAACGATACTTCTGCACATCCTAATAATGACTGCACAGAATGTTTGTTTATATTTCCCAAAAATGCTTAATAAATATATTTACTCATATAAAAACACACTGCATTGCATATACAGAATAGTTGCATAGTTATGTACCAAAACAATATGACAAACCATTTTTATTAACATGCAAATGATACACTAATTGTTATGATGCAAGACTCATTAAATAATAAATCCTGACTACATTTTGCAAAGAGTATAGAAAAATATACCACATTCATTAAGAGTGATTCATTAATTTGCCATTCTATAAATATTTCTCTTTCTGTTGTAATCACACAAGCGGCTCATTAATAACATTAATTATGAATTTAGTGAGTTATAAAAAATGATGTGTAATATTTGTCATCCTAATTATGCCTTGGAACCACATTAAATGTTTACATTTCATCAGAACATGGTTAAATTATGCTTTTTTCTTAATTTTACATGAAGAGGAACGTAACAACACTATAGCAAACTGCTTCATCTGAAATCTGGGAGTATATTTCTGCTATATAGCAGGCAGGCAAGTAATTACCTGCACACATTTACAAGCTCTGACTGACATCCTAGTACATGCATCCAGAGTTAGTCATCATGACAAAATGAACAATTAGTAATGTTCATCATTTATTTATTCAGATGCTTGTTCGTATCAGTTATGTTTCAGGGGCAACATTCATCACTCTGCAAAATTCTGAAACTTGTGTCTGCAGTATGCTAATATGGTACATAGTTGGAAAAAAGAAGGTATGTACTCACCATAATGTTCCATGTTTGTTGTCCATCTCACCGTTCATTCTTACAATGATGGGTTCTGACTCAGACAAATACATAGCTGAAAGTCTCAAACCTGGCTCGTGGCAGGAAGGTATCCCAGAATGCAGTGGTGCAATTCCCCAGATCTTGTTTGCTGCTACTACTTAATGATATGTACACTATATACATACATATAAATATATACATATATCCAAGTCTATACTATACGTACTGGAAGGAGAAACAAACTGAGACAAAGAACTCCTAAAATTAGTAAAAAATCTACCAGGTCTACAAGGAGTCTTTGGCAGGGGAAAGGAGGGAGGGTTCATAAGAATGAATGATGAGATGGACAACAAACATGGAACATTATGGTGAGTACATAACTTCCTTATATTATGTTGTCCTATCTCACCTTCATTCTTACAATGATGGGACAGCATCCCTAGCACCTTTACCCTGGGTGGCTCACGGGAGTACACCTTTAAGCACCGTGGAACCAAAGGAGGCCCTGTTCCTGGAGGCCAGATCCACTTTGTAATGAGGGATAAAAGTATGTGGAGTAGTCCAAGTAGCTGCTGCACAAATATTATCCATGGGAATTCTGGCTTGAAAGCCAAATGATGTACCCGTTGCTCTAGTGGAATGAGCCTTGACTTTGAAAGGTAAATCTCTGTGATTTGAGTTATAGATGAATGTAATACAATAAGAAAGACAATTGGAAAGAGTAGTTTTAGAAACTGAGCTTCCTTTTTCTGCATCAGAGAAGGATACGAATAATTGGTCAGATTTTCTGAAGTCTTTGTTCCTATGTAAATAGAATCTGAGTTGTCTATGCATGTCCAGTTGATGTAATTTGTACTCTGCCTTGTTGGTATGATTAGGAAAGAACACTGGAAGCTCTATAGATTGGTTTATGTTGTTTGGAGAAGAGACTTTGGGTACAAAAGATGGGTTAGTACATAAAGATACCCTATCCTTATGAAAACATCAAATATGGTGGTTTAATAGAAAGAGCTTGCAACTCTGAAATTCTTCTAGCAGAAGTTATAGCCACTAGAAACAAGGTCTACCAGGAAAGGAACTTGAGGTCTGAAGATGACGAGGGCTCAAAAGGTGGTAACGTGAGATGAGACAGAACAAAATTTAAATCCCATGGAGAAAGGGGTTCATTAAAGGGAGGTCTTAATAAGGAGGCATTTTTTAAGATGGCTCTACACAACCTATGTGACATTAAGTTGGAAGTAGAATCACCAATGTGAAAATATGAAATTGCAGTGAGTTGAACCCTGATGGTTGCTACAGCTGAGACTTGTTAGAACAGTTCCACCAAAAATTCCAAAATAGAATGAATAGGTGCAGAAAAAGGATCAATGTTCCTGTCTTGAGCCCAAAAGGAAAACCTTTTCTATTTACTATAATGCAGCTTTCTAGTGGAAGCTTTATGTGAGGACATTAAGATATGTCTAACTGTAGGAGTGAAATTGTGAAGCCTGACTAAATTGGGAAGTGGAGCAGCCAATCTGTCAATTTTGGGGTGTGAAGAGAAGGATGAAGCTCCCCTGACATATGAGTCAGCAGATCTGGCACTGGGTCCAGAGTCCAAGGCTTTTTCTGAAGATGAGGCCAAAGGAAGGGGAACCAAACTTGGCGAGGCCAGTAAGGAGCAATGAGAATTATCTTGCTTCTCGAGTACTGTGCTTTCTGAATTACTCTGGGTATGAGAGGAAATGGAGGAAAAGCATACAGATGTCCTGAGGGCCAATAGTGAGCAAGTTTATCTCTCGGTGTCTCCCCCGGAGGGGGGATTAGGGTAAAGTAGTTGCTGCACTTGGCATTCATAGGAGTGGCAAAGAGATCGCAGCAAGGCTGTTCCCATGTTCAGAAAATCATTTCCGCTACATTGTGATTGAGAGACCACTCGTGAGGCATTAGGATTGCTCTGCTCAGCTCGTCCGCTGTTATGTTGGAATAACCCGGAATGTGCACTGCAATTAGAAGGCACTGGGAAGAAACTGCCCATCGTCAAACTCTTAGGGCCTCTCGACAAAGGGGGTAAGATCTGGTTCCCCCCTGCTTGTTTATGCACCAAACCAAGGACATATTGTCTGACTGTATCACAATTGTCCTTAGAGGGAGAGAGTCTTGAAATGCTTGCAATGCAAAAAGCACTGCTCTCATCTCTAGAACATTTATATGCAAGTGAGCCTCATGTTCTTGCCATGTACCTTGGACTGTTTTTCCCAGATAATACCCCCCCCCACCCTATCTGAGAAAAGTCCGTGGTCACTGTAGCTATGGGTTGATGTGGAACAAAGGGTCTGCCTATTGTCACATAAGTGGAGTGTATCCACCATCTTAAGTCTTTCTTGCATGATTCAGTTATTCTGATCAGGTGAGACATCAGAAGTTCTTGAAGTGACTATTGGGAGAACATAGCCATTGAAGGATTCTCCTCATGTGCATTCTGGCAAGAGGGACCAGTGTAATCATGGAAGCCATTGTTCCTAGTAATCTTAGAATTATCTTTGCTTTCACTTTGGTCTTGGGAAGGAGGTGATGTATCTGCTGTCTGAGTGCTATAACTCTTTTTGTTGGAAGACGTGCTATCATGGAGTAGGTGTCTAGATCTGCGCCTATAAATGTAATATGTTGACAGGGCAACAAGGCAGATTTTTGAAAGTTTACTGTAATACCCAGCTGATTGCAAATGTCCAAAGTTAGATCCCTAGCTTGTAGGAGTATATGCTTGGTGGTGGCAGATAGGAGCCAGTCATCTAGACAGGGAAACACTCGGAATCCTAGACATCTCAGGTGAGCTGTGACTACTGCCATACATTTGGTGAACACTCTGGGGGTTGTAGTGAGACCAAAGGGCAAAGCTCTGAAGTGGTAATGGCTGGCTCCCAGCCAGAAGCATAAGTACCTTCTTGATGTCCTGTCCATTTTTATGTGGTAGTAGCATCTTGAAGGTCTATCGAGCACATCCAATCGTCTTTCCCTAAAAAGGAAAGTATAGACTGCAGTGTCAACATTCAGAACTTTGACTTCTTGACAGATTCATTTAACATGCTTAGGTCTAATATGGGCCTCCAGTCCCTTTGGCACCAAAAAGAATCTTGAGTAAGTTCCGAATCCTATTTGGTCTGCGGGGACTTCTTGGATGACTCTTTTGTGGAGCAACTTTTGAATCTCTATAGTTGCTTGCTCCCTTAGATTGGGAGGAACATCTGGGATTGTTTTGGTCTGTGGAACAGGATTGGAAAAAGGGATGGAGTATCCTCTGGATATTATACTTAGTACCCATTTGTCTCTTGTGATATTTTGCCAGGCTTCTGGGTACATTGATAAACGTCCCATGACTGCCTCCAGAGTAGAGCAGTTGGGCCACCTTTCAGGAGCTCTGATAAGGGCGTCCGTGAAAGGAATCATGGTCACCCTGGGTTTGCAGGCCACCTATGCCTCTGTGTGGTGTCTACTATTATTGCCTCCCCCTCTGCCCCTGGGGAAGAAATCACCTTGTGCATCATGGAAAACTCTCTGGGAACTTTTGAACCACATCTTTCTGCTCTTCTGGCCTTTAGGATAAGGTCTTGAAGGTACAGAAAAATGTACTCCCATGGCAGAGAGAGTTTTTCCTTCCTGCTCACACCAGGTTAGAGTGTCTTTTATTTTGGGTCCAAAGAGTGAGGAACCATCAAAAGGGCTGTTAATAAAGGTAGACTTAAAGGGCTCTGCAAAATTACACAAGCGCATCCAGGAGTGTCTTCTAAGTGAAACTCCGGAACCCGCTGCCCTGCTCGCTCCATCTGCTGTGTAGGATATGAGCCTCATGGAGGAGTTGACAATGGAATTTAAGGTGGACAGCTGGGAGGAGACCTTCTCATTCACCTTCGCAGCTAATGAACCTTGTAGAGTATCTCCTAGCTCTTTCAGGAGATCTCTTTGTACCCTTGTAAAGTGAGATAGGCAGTTCCGCGATCACAGTGAGAAAGTCACTGATGAAAAGACACTTCTCATATCTGTCCATTGTTTGAGAGTCTTTATTTGGAGGATGAACAGATGAGGAAGTCTCTGCAAGTTCCTTCTTGGTTGCTGCTGCCACCACCATAGCATCTACGGGTACCCCCTTGATTAGAAAATCCTTGCCCGAAGGAGCTGACAAAAATTTGTTTGGCCTCCGAGGGACCAGTTCCGTAGTATCAGATGACTCCCATGCCTTTTGACTAACCAGGTCCATTAGCTCATCAAAAGGCAGAGACACCCAGGAGGCTGAAGGTTGAGATCTGAAAGCCTTTAGGTACACTGACTCCTCATCAGAAGAGGTGGTGGCCTGCCAGCCGCCTCTTTGCTTGAGGATCTCTAGAATATCTGCAAATGAGATATCATCAGAGGACGACCGTGGGGACCCTACCAACTCATTGAGGTCAGTGTCTGAAGTGATGGACTGTTCTGAGGAGTCAACATGTTTCCTCTTGCAGGTTCTCTTCCACAGTGGCTCCTCAGAAGGATATTCTAGGAAGGGCTTGGAGGAGAGGGGTTCGCCCATTGGGGGATCCTGAGGCTCTGGATCTCTGCTGTCCTGTGGAATGGGTGGTGCCAAGACAGTAGCTGGTGCCTTAGGGGGACGAGTACTAGTATCCTTCTGTGGTGCTGAATGGGTAGACAACACACTCCTCATCAGCTTAAAGGCAGATCCTGCTGGTTATGAAGACTCCCTCAGCTCTGAGGAGACAGAGGAAGGCACCGGAACCAACAAGATCAGACCCGAGGCCAATGTGGGAGCCAAGCTAACCCAGGCTGATGCTCTGAGGGGTAGGCTCGGCACCAAAGAAGATCAGGGAACCCCAGCTCCCAGACTCCCCAGATGGCACTGAGAGAGTCGGAGCATATGTCAGCTCCATGTACACTGAAGTGGGTCTCGGAACCAATGGATCCACAGTAAGCGGTATCAAGCACCCTGGCTCCGAAGGACAAGCTTGACTCGGAGGAGGAACAATAGTGCATACAGTAGGCTCCAAGACCAATTGAGTGAGAGCCAAGAATAATTTGGTCAGCCCTGGCAACTTCTGGAGTCTGCGCACCACCCGTTCCATGTCATCATCTGATAAGCTCCTGGTGGACCTGGAAGATAGGGATTTAGAATGAGACCTATGAAGGATTGGAGATCTCAACATTGGAGAAACTGGCAAAATATCCATGAAGTGGCTCTGAGTGGAGGTATCTTGCGGCTCTGATGGCTTTGGAGCTGAAGTACCAGGCCTGTCAACCAAAATGACCTCCGACAGCTCAGAGGGCTGTGGAGCCGAGGAAGTAGTGGCCTTGGAAATTTTTGGAAGTTTTACTGGTGGCTCTGACTGAGCCGATGTTGCAGGTGAATGTCTTTTCTGAGACTTAGCATTTTTAGAGGAAGGAGATGAAGAACAGGAAGAATAACTATGGATGTCTTCCTCAAAAGTCAGTTTTAAGAGCCCTTTCAGAATCAGTTTTTTTTCCCTTTTCTTGAAGTACTCTAGCTCTGAAAGAGTGACAAAAGGTGCAGTCTTCTTGCATATGAATGGCACCAAGGCAATAAACACATATAACATGTCCATCTACGGGAGAAACACAAGGAAGACAACCAGAGGAAGAAAAATAGAACCTCTAACTCCAACGGTTCTATTTTCTAGACAAGACAATAATAAACTACAAGCCCTCTAACTTAAACAGGCGAATAGCTCTCTAACTTAAACGAGCTGACAAAAATTTGTTTGGCCTCCGAGGGACCAGTTCCGTAGTATCAGATGACTCCCATGCCTTTTGACTAACCAGGTCCATTAGCTCATCAAAAGGCAGAGACACCCAGGAGGCTGAAGGTTGAGATCTGAAAGCCTTTAGGTACACTGACTCCTCATCAGAAGAGGTGGTGGCCTGCCAGCCGCCTCTTTGCTTGAGGATCTCTAGAATATCTGCAAATGAGATATCATCAGAGGACGACTGTGGGGACCCTACCGACTCATCGAGGTCAGTGTCTGAAGTGATGGACTGTTCTGAGGAGTCAACATGCTTCCTCTTGCAGGTTCTCTTCCACAGTGGCTCCTCAGAAGGATATTCTGGGAAGGGCTTGGAGGAGAGGGGTTCGCCCATTGGGGGATCCTGAGGCTCTGTATCTCTGCTGTCCTGTGGAATGGGTGGTGCCAAGACAGTAGCTGGTGCCTTAGGGGGACGAGTACTAGTATCCTTCTGTGGTGCTGAATGGGTAGACAACACACTCCTCATCAGCTTAAAGGCAGATCCTGCTGGCTATGAAGACTCCCTCAGCTCTGAGGAGACAGAGGAAGGCACCGGAACCAACAAGATCAGACCCGAGGCCAATGTGGGAGCCAAGCTAACCTGGGCTGATGCTCCGAGGGGTAGGCTCGACACCAAAGAAGATCAGGGAACCCCAGCTCCCAGACTCCCTAGATGGCACTGAGAGAGTCGGAGCACATGTCAGCTCCATGTACACTGAAGTGGGTCTCGGAACCGATGGATCCACAGTAAGCGGTACCAAGCACCCTGGCTCCGAAGGACAAGCTTGACTCAGAGGAGGAACAATAGTGCATACAGTAGGCTCCAAGATCAAATGAGTGAGAGACAAGAATAATTTGGTCAGCCCTGGCAACTTCTGGAGTCTACGCACCACCCGTTCCATGTCATCATCTGATAAGCTCCTGGTGGACCTGGAAGATAGGGATTTAGAATGAGACCTATGAAGGATTGGAGATCTCAACATTGGAGAAACTGGCAAAATATCCATGAAGTGGCTCTGAGTGGAGGTATCTTGCGGCTCTGATGGCTTTGGAGCTGAAGTATCAGGCCTGTCAACCAAAATGACCTCCGACAGCTCAGAGGGCTGTGGAGCTGAGGAAGTAGTGGCCTTGGAAATTTTTGGAAGTTTTACTGGTGGCTCTGACTGAGCAGATGTTGCAGGTGAATGTCTTTTCTGAGACTTATCATTTTTAGAGGAAGGAGATGAAGAACAGGAAGAATAACTATGGATGTCTTCCTCAAACGTCAGTTTTAAGAGCCCTTTCAGAATCAGTTTTTTTTTCCCTTTTCTTGAAGTACTCTAGCACTGAAAGAGTGACAAAAGGTGCAGTCTTCTTGCATATGAATGGCACCAAGGCAATAAACACATATAACATGTCCATCTGTGATGGACATTTTTTGTGAGCACTTCTGAAATTTTTTAAAACCCAAAGGCTTATGTTCTCTCTCTTTTGGGTCTTTGGATATATTTAAGGTAAGACCCCAAAAGCGACAGCATCAACAACAAGAAAAAATTTAGCTAAAGATTAATGAAGAGCGAAAGCTACACCAAATAGTAACTACGGGAGAAACACAAGGAAGACAACCAGAGGAAGAAAAATAGAACCTCTAACTCCAACGGTTCTGTTTTCTAGACAAGACAATAATAAACTACAAGCCCTCTAACTTAAATGGGCGAATAGCTCTCTAACTTAAACGAGCTATAGATAAACTAGCAGACAAAACAACAACCACTACAAGGGATACCAATGGGGCCTACAAAGCGATTGCAAAAGTCATGCTAAAGGGGAAAAAACTATCACTAACTAACAGAAAGCAGCTACAAGTTAAATATAGTAAGAAATAAGCTAACTATAAGCAAATATAATAATCTGAGGAAAAGGTAAAAGAAAATTTGTCACAACTTAGGCAAGGCCAAGATGAGCGCATCCAACCTTGTAAAGCGGCAAACGAGATCTGGAAAATTACACCACTGCATTGTGGGATACCTTCTTGCCACGAGCCAGGTTTCAGACTTTCAGCTATGTATTTGGCCGAATTGGAGCCGAGGATCGGCTCCAAACCCATCATTGTAAGAATGAAGGCGAGATAGGGCAACATAACATGTACCTCTCTTCTAAGTATAATTCATATACAGTAGATGCTAAGCTTTATCTAAAGAAGCATCTGTTGCCTTGTAAGTTGAATTGCATGCATGCAAATATATATACTTATTCATGCATACATGCATACATGAAGGAATATGCTTGCATGCATGTGTTTTTTGCCATATTTACTGATTAACTTCAGCTTTCACTGGACTACCTAATTATGTGGATGTACCCTACATTTGCAGTGTCAAAGATTTTACTGTCAATTTTACAAGTAACTATTCTTCAAGAAGTTTGACTATGTGACTCCACAATGTTATTTTCCACATCCCATATATGTATTAACATTATTTTTGAGGGAATGTAAGAAATTACATATTTTGATTCATGAAAGGGATGCTTATGCTATAATCCTGGAAGATGTTGTGCAATGTAGTTGTCTGTTTTTTTTTTTTTCTATTATTGATATTTATTTTTATTAGGTTCCCCGATTTGCTCCTCCAGTGGTATATTCCAGGCATGGATTTTTAAATAAAACCAGATGAAAAGTTGTCTTATAGAACAGATGGGGGTCACCTTTTACTAAACTATATGAAAAAGAATATGTCAGTTCCTTAAGCCTTTCTGAGCAGTATGAAATGCCCAGTGCTTTGCTCTTTGTAGTTAGAGATCATTGTACCTTTCATGTTCTTGCCCATGGCTTTATTGAGGCCTGCAAAGTACAGCACTGTTTTATTATGGGCTTAATCATCAAAGTATACAGCACTGGTTTTATTAATGGGTTTAATCAATAAAGACTAAAGTGGTACAATGATGTCCTTGGAATGACTAAGCATGTCCTTTTGAATCAGATTAGCTAAAAACTCTGCTATTGTCCCAATTTCTGATCGCATTATTGAACAGTAACTTAGAATTAATTTGACAGGAACAATCAAATCATGCATTAGATAGCTGTTGATAAATATATGACTTCTATTTTATATATATCCATTTAAATCAAAATTTATACAGATATATTTTATAATGTTCTCATTATGACTGATATTCGGAACTTATATTATAGCAGATCTAGTGTAAATATAATGAATATGTTACAAACACTGTCACCAGTCAGCTTTCATAGTTGTAGCTATGATGCAGGTGACCAAGGTTTGATTCCCAGCTCAGGTATCTGAGGCACTGGCAGGGAAGGATAGGTGTGCCCAACCTGGAAGAGGAGAAGAGAGGAGTACATCAGTGTTGCACACAGCATGAATACATTTCCTTGTAGGAGGCTGGTAAAATACTTACATTGTTCTTCCTGAGAGTAGATAGAGCAGCTTGTCAATGTCCACCTACTTGCAGAAGTGAAGAGAAAATCAGCATAGTCTGACAATAATATCTCAGTGGGGGATTACTGGGGCATGAGCAGAGGACCCAGGACATTTTGATCTCCTCACCAGTCCTGGCCCTTAGAGTAAGTCCAGGGAATGCTTGGAGAAGTAGGTACACGTGGCATTTGAAGAAAGGCACCAGGGTCCCTTGATGATCAGCTGTGAGAGACAAAAAAATAACAATTATAAAAAATAAACATTACGTGTGTATATAAAGCACCAAAACATTCAAACTGTAGCCTATGGAATCTGGATCTTTGGAATATCTACTAACTATGTCTGCCATTACCAGCATGGATATCTGGTAATTACTTCTGAGAATGCAAAAAAATTGGGGACTATTTGCTCATCATTGTCTTCTTCTGGTAAGCAGTGCTTCCTGCATAATAGTAACAATACATCATTTCCTCCTTACCCTTAATAGTCCACTTTATCATCCTTATGCCTCTGTTTTTGACCTGTCAACATCTGGTTTTTTTTTTTTTGGACTACTTCTTCCTTCTACCACTGAGCCTGGCCTAAACCTATTGTAGGAAAGTTTTAATGTTCTGAGGATTCTGCACTGCCTTTTGTCTAGTCTTGGCACCACTGCATGCACCAGAACTGGACATTTCTTTTCCTGGTAACTGTACATCCAGACATCTTTTCTATTATTTTTTCTCCATGATATGTAAAATGCAGTTTATATATCAGTATCATGTTGGTGAGATTTTGTGAGAACAGAAGCCATCTGATGGTGGTCACCATGACTTGAGTACAAATTCAGTTCCAGCAGTACGACCCTATTTTCTTGCTGATTTAATTTCATCCCCCCATTCAGACCTACTGTGCAAACACTGTAATATAGAAAGATACCCAGAACGTTTAACAGTAGTATGAGCAACAGGCTAATAAATACGAATTTATAGTTGTACATAGGTAAGCTTACAATTCACGTCACCCCATATGAATTATTGAAGGATGCAGTTCTCGGAACATTGCAGGTGCTGAGAACAACACACATGGCTAACATCAAAGATTGAAACAATACTGATTTCATGAACTCTAATCATGCCTTGACTTAAAAATGGGATCCATTACCGTATTAGAAACCCAAAAGACTTGGAGAAAATAAAATGGAGCAGTGCTTTATCATTGTTTAAACCAGAATTCAACAGGGGATTGTTTTTGTATTTATCTCATGGATGTCCCACCATGGAGCAGAATTCCACAGGCAATTGTTTCTGTATTTATCTCATGGATAGCCCACCATGGAGCAGAATTCCACAAGGGATTGTTTCTGTATTTATCTCATGGTTGGCCCACCATGGAGCAGAATTCCACAGGGGCTTGTTTCTGTATTTATCTCATGGATGTCCCACCATGGAGCAGATATCCACAGGCAATTGTTTCTATATTTATCTCATGGATAGCCGACCATGGAGCAGAATTCCACAAGAGATTGTTTCTGTATTTATCTCATGGTTGGCCCAACATGGAGGAGAATTCCACAGGGGATTATTTCTGTATTTATCTCATGGATGTCCCACCATGGAGCAGAATTCCACAGGCAATTGTTTCTGTATTTATCTCATGGGTAGCCCACCATGGAGCAGAATTCCACAAGAGATTGTTTCTGTATTTATCTCATGGTTGGCCCAACATGGAGCAGAATTCCACAGGGGATTGTTTCTGTATTTATCTAATGGATGTCCCACCATGGAGCAGAATTCCACAGGCAATTATTTCTGTATTTATCTCATGGATAGCCCACCATGGAGCAGAATTCCACAAGGAATTGTTTCTGTATTTATCTCATGGTTGGCCCACCATGGAGCAGAATTCCACAGGGGATTGTTTCTGTATTTATCTCATGGATGTCCTACCATGGAGCAGAATTCCATAGGGGATTGTTGCTGTATTTATCTCATGGATGTCCCACCATGGAGCAGAATTCCACAGGGGATTGTTTCTGTATTTATCTCATGGATGTCCCACCAGGGATTTTTTCTATATTTATCTCATGGATGTCCCACCAGGGATTGTTTCTATATTTATCTCATGGATGTCCCACCATGGAGCAGAATTCCACAGGTGATTGTTTCTGTATTTATCTCATGGATGTCCCACCAGGGATTGTTTCTATATTTATCTCATGGATGTCCCACCAGGGATTGTTTCTATATTTATCTCATGGATGTCCCACCATGGAGCAGAATTCCACAGGGGATTGTTTCTGTATTTATCTCATGGATGTCCCACCGGGGATTGTTTCTATGTTTATCTCATGGATGTCCCACCAGGGATTGTTTCTGTATTTATCTCATGGATGTCTGACCATGGAGCAGAATTCCACAGGTGATTGTTTCTGTATTTATCTCATGGATGTCCCACCATGGAGCAGAATTCCACAGGTGATTGTTTCTGTATTTATCTCATGGTTGGCCCACCAGGGATTGTTTCTATATTTATGTCATGGATGTCCCACCAGGGATTGTTTCTGTATTTATCTCATGGATGTCCCAACATGGAGCAGAATTCCACAGGGGATTGTTTCTGTATTTATCTCATGGGTGTCCCACCATGGAGCAGAATTCCACAGGGGATTGTTTCTGTATTTATCTCATGGATGTCCCACCATGGAGCAGAATTCCAGAGGGAATTGTTTCTGTATTTATCTCATGGATCTCCCACCATGGAGCAGAATTCCACAGGGAATTGTTTCTGTATTTATCTCATGGATGTCCCACCATGGAGCAGAATTCCACAGGGGATTGTTTCTGTATTTATCTCATGGATGTCCTACCAGGGATTGTTTCTGTATTTATCTCATGGATGGCCCACCAGGGATTGTTTCTGTATTTATCTCATGGATGTCCCACCAGGGATTGTTTCTGTATTTATCTCATGGATGTCCCACCAGGGATTGTTTCTGTATTTATCTCATGGTTGTCCCACCATGGAGCAGAATTCCACAGGGGATTGTTTCTGTATTTATCTCATGGATGTCCCACCATGGAGCAGAATTCCACAGGCAATTGTTTCTGTATTTATCTCATGGATAGCCCACCATGGAGCAGAATTCCACAGGGGATTGTTTCTGTATTTATCTCATGGATGTCCCACCAGGGGTTGTTTCTGTATTTATCTCATGGTTGGCCCACCATGGAGCAGAATTCCACAGGGGATTGTTTCTTTATTTATCTCATGGATGTCCCACCATGGAGCAGAATTCCACAGGGGATTGTTTCTGTATTTATCTCATGGATGTCCCAACAGGGATTGTTTCTGTATTTATCTCATGGATGTCCCACCATGGAGCAG
This sequence comes from Protopterus annectens, assembly GCF_019279795.1. NCBI lineage: Eukaryota > Metazoa > Chordata > Ceratodontiformes > Protopteridae > Protopterus > Protopterus annectens. Next base: position 71,568,519 of record NC_056746.1, on the reverse strand, counting down.
AATTCCACAGGGGATTGTTTCTGTATTTATCTCATGGATGGCCCGCCAAGGATTGTTTCTGTATTTATCTCATGGATGTCCCACTAGGGATTGTTTCTGTATTTATCTCATGGATGTCCCACCAGGGATTGTTTCTGTATTTATCTCATGGATGTCCTACCAGGAATTGTTTCTGTATTTATCTCATGGATGTCCAACCATGGAGCAGAATTCCACAGGGGATTGTTTCTGTATTTATCTCATGGATGTCCCACCAGGGATTGTTTCTGTATTTATCTCATGGATGTCCCACCATGGAGCAGAATTCCACAGGGGATTGTTTCTGTATTTATCTCATGGATGTCCCACCAGGGATTGTTTCTGCATTTATCTCATGGATGGCCCACCAGGGATTGTTTCTGTATTTATCTCATGGATGTCCCACCAGGGATTGTTTCTTTATTTATCTCATGGATGGCCCACCAGGGATTGTTTCTGTATTTATCTCATGGATGTCCCACCAGGGATTGTTTCTGTATTTATCTCATGGATGTCCCACCAGGGATTGTTTCTGTATTTATCTCATGAATGTCCCACCAGGGATTGTTTCTATATTTATCTCATGGATGTCCCACCAGGGATTGTTTCTGTATTTATCTCATGGATGTCCCACCAGGGATTGTTTCTGTATTTATCTCATGGATGTCCCACCAGGGATTGTTTCTGTATTTATCTCACGGATGTCCCACCATGGAGCAGAATTCCACAGGTGATTGTTTCTGTATTTATCTCATGGATGTCCCACCAGGGATTGTTTCTATATTTATCTCATGGATGTCCCACCAGGGATTGTTTCTATATTTATCTCATGGATGTCCCACCATGGAGCAGAATTCCACAGGGGATTGTTTCTGTATTTATCTCATGGATGTCCCACCAGGCATTGTTTCTATATTTATCTCATGGATGTCCCACCAGGGATTGTTTCTGTATTTATCTCATGGATGTCCCACCATGGAGCAGAATTCCACAGGTGATTGTTTCTGTATTTATCTCATGGATGTCCCACCATGGAGCAGAATTCCACAGGTGATTGTTTCTGTATTTATCTCATGGATGTCCCACCATGGAGCAGAATTCCACAGGTGATTGTTTCTGTATTTATCTCATGGTTGGCTCACCATGGAGCAGAATTCCACAGGGGATTGTTTCTGTATTTATCTAATGGATGTCCCACCATGGAGCAGAATTCCACAGGCAATTGCTTCTGTATTTATCGCATGGATAGCCCACCATGGAGCAGAATTCCACAGGGGATTGTTTCTGTATTTATCTCATGGATGTCCCTCCATGGAGCAGAATTCCACAGGGGATTGTTTCTGTATTTATCTCATGGATGGCCCACCAGGGATTGTTTCTGTATTTATCTCATGGATGTCCCACCGGGGATTGTTTCTGTATTTATCTCATGGATGTCCCACCATGGAGCAGAATTCCACAGGGGATTGTTTCTGTATTTATCTCATGGATGTTCCACCACTGAGCAGAATTCCACAGGGGATTGTTTCTGTATTTATCTCATGGATGTCTCACCATGGAGCAGAATTCCACAGGCAATTGTTTCTGTATTTATCTAATGGATAGCCCACCATGGACCAGAATTCCACAGGGGATTGTTACTGTATTTATCTCATGGATGTCCCACCATGGAGCAGAATTCCACAGGCAATTGTTTCTGTATTTATTTCATGGATAGCCCACCATGGAGCAGAATTCCACAGGGGATTGTTTCTGTATTTATCTCATGGATGTCCCACCACAGAGAAGAATTCCAGAAGGGGTTGTTTCTGTATTTATCTCATGGATGTCCCACCATGGAGCAGAATTCCACAGGGGATTGTTTCTGTATTTATCTCATGGATGTCCCACCACGGAGAAGAATTCCAGAGGGGATTGTTTCTGTATTTATCTCATGGATGTCCCACCATGGAGCAGAATTCCACAGGGGATTGTTTCTGTATTTATCTCATGGATGTCCCACCAGGGATTGTTTCTGTATTTATCTCATGGATGGCCCACCAGGGATTATTTCTGTATTTATCTCATGGATGTCCCACCGTGGATTGTTTCTTTATTTATCTCATGGATGGCCCAACAGGGATTGTTTCTGTATTTATCTCATGGATGTCCCACCAGGGATTGTTTCTGTATTTATCTCATGGATGTCCCACCAGGGATTGTTTCTGTATTTATCTCATGAATGTCCCACCAGGGATTGTTTCTATATTTATCTCATGGATGTCCCACCAGGGATTGTTTCTGTATTTATCTCATGGATGTCCCACCAGGGATTGTTTCTGTATTTATCTCATGGATGTCCCACCAGGGATTGTTTCTGTATTTCTCTCACGGATGTCCCACCATGGAGCAGAATTCCACAGGTGATTGTTTCTGTATTTATCTCATGGATGTCCCACCAGGGATTGTTTCTATATTTATCTCATGGATGTCCCACCAGGGATTGTTTCTATATTTATCTCATGGATGTCCCACCATGGAGCAGAATTCCACAGGGGATTGTTTCTGTATTTATCTCATGGATGTCCCACCAGGCATTGTTTCTATATTTATCTCATGGATGTCCCACCAGGGATTGTTTCTGTATTTATCTCATGGATGTCCCACCATGGAGCAGAATTCCACAGGTGATTGTTTCTGTATTTATCTCATGGATGTCCCACCATGGAGCAGAATTCCACAAGGGATTGTTTCTGTATTTATCTCACGGATGTCCCACCAGGGATTGTTTCTGTATTTATCTCATGGATGTCCCACCATGGAGCAGAATTCCACAGGGGATTGTTTCTGTATTTATCTCATGGATGTCCCACCAGGGATTGTTTCTGTATTTATCTCATGGATGGCCCACCAGGGATTGTTTCTGTATTTATCTCATGGATGTCCCACCGTGGATTGTTTCTTTATTTATCTCATGGATGGCCCAACAGGGATTGTTTCTGTATTTATCTCATGGATGTCCCACCAGGGATTGTTTCTGTATTTATCTCATGGATGTCCCACCAGGGATTGTTTCTGTATTTATCTCATGAATGTCCCACCAGGGATTGTTTCTATATTTATCTCATGGATGTCCCACCAGGGATTGTTTCTGTATTTATCTCATGGATGTCCCACCAGGGATTGTTTCTGTATTTATCTCATGGATGTCCCACCAGGGATTGTTTCTGTATTTATCTCATGGATGTCCCACCATGGAGCAGAATTCCACAGGTGATTGTTTCTGTATTTATCTCATGGATGTCCCACCAGGGATTGTTTCTATATTTATCTCATGGATGTCCCACCAGGGATTGTTTGTATATTTATCTCATGGATGTCCCACCATGGAGCAGAATTCCACAGGGGATTGTTTCTGTATTTATCTCATGGATGTCCCACCAGGCATTGTTTCTATATTTATCTCATGGATGTCCCACCTGGGATTGTTTCTGTATTTATCTCATGGATGTCCCACCATGGAGCAGAATTCCACAGGTGATTGTTTCTGTATTTATCTCATGGATGTCCCACCATGGAGCAGAATTCCACAGGTGATTGTTTCTGTCTTTATCTCATGGATGTCCCACCATGGAGCAGAATTCCACAGGTGATTGTTTCTGTATTTATCTCATGGTTGGCTCACCATGGAGCAGAATTCCACAGGGGATTGTTTCTGTATTTATCTCTTGGATGTCCCACCATGGAGCAGAATTCCACAGGCAATTGCTTCTGTATTTATCTCATGGATAGCCCACCATGGAGCAGAATTCCACAGGGGATTGTTTCTGTATTTATCTCATGGATGTCCCTCCATGGAGCAGAATTCCACAGGGGATTGTTTCTGTATTTATCTCATGGATGGCCCACCAGGGATTGTTTCTGTGTTTATCTCATGGATGTCCCACCAGGGATTGTTTCTTTATTTATCTCATGGATGTCCCACCATGGAGCAGAATTCCACAGGGGATTGTTTCTGTATTTATCTCATGGATGTCCCACCACTGAGCAGAATTCCACAGGGGATTGTTTCTGTATTTATCTCATGGATGTCCCACCATGGAGCAGAATTCCACAGGCAATTGTTTCTGTATTTATCTCATGGATAGCCCACCATGGAGCAGAATTCCACAGGGGATTGTTACTGTATTTATCTCATGGATGTCCCACCACGGAGCAGAATTCCACAGGCAATTGTTTCTGTATTTATTTCATGGATAGCCCACCATGGAGCAGAATTCCACAGGGGATTGTTTCTGTATTTATCTCATGGATGTCCCACCACAGAGAAGAATTCCAGAGGGGATTGTTTCTGTATTTATCTCATGGATGTCCCACCATGGAGCAGAATTCCACAGGGGATTGTTTCTGTATTTATCTCATGGATGTCCCACCACGGAGAAGAATTCCAGAGGGGATTGTTTCTGTATTTATCTCATGGATGTCCCACCATGGAGCAGAATTCCACAGGGGATTGTTTCTGTATTTATCTCTCGGATGTCCCACCATGGAGCAGAATTCCACAGGTGATTGTTTCTGTATTTATGTCATGGATGTACCACCAGGGATTGTTTCTATATTTATGTCATGGATGTCCCACCAGGGATTGTTTCTGTATTTATCTCATGGATGTCCCACCAGGGATTGTTTCTATATTTATCTCATGGATGTCCCACCAGGGATTGTTTCTGTATTTATCTCATGGATGTCCCACCATGGAGCAGAATTCCACAGGTGATTGTTTCTGTATTTATCTCATGGATGTCCCACCATGGAGCAGAATTCCACAGGTGATTGTTTCTGTATTTATCTCATGGTTGGCCCACCATGGAGCAGAATTCCACAGGGGATTGTTTCTGTATTTATCTAATGGATGTTCCACCATGGAGCAGAATTCCACAGGTGATTGCTTCTGTATTTATCTCATGGATAGCCCACCATGGAGCAGAATTCCACAGGGGATTGTTTATGTATTTATCTCATGGATGTCCCTCCATGGAGCAGAATTCCACAGGGGATTGTTTCTGTATTTATCTCATGGATGGCCCACCAGGGATTGTTTCTGTATTTATCTCATGGATGTCCCACCAGGGATTGTTTCTGTATTCATCTCATGGATGTCCCGCCATGGAGCAGAATTCCACAGGGGATTGTTTCTGTATTTATCTCATGGATGTCCCACCACTGAGCAGAATTCCACAGGGGATTGTTTCTGTATTTATCTCATGGATGTCTCACCATGGAGCAGAATTCCACAGGCAATTGTTTTTGTATTCATCTCATGGATAGCCCACCATGGAGCAGAATTCCACAGGGGATTGTTTCTGCATTTATCTCATGGATGTCCCACCACGGAGCAGAATTCCACAGGCAATTGTTTCTGTATTTATTTCATGGATAGCCCACCATGGAGCAGACTTCCACAGGGGATTGTTTCTGTATTTATCCCATGGATGTCCCACCATGGAGCAGAATTCCACAGGGGGTTGCTTCTGTATTTATCTCATGGAGGTCCCACCATGGAGCAGAATTCCACAGGCAATTGCTTCTGTATTTATCTCATGGATAGCCCACCATGGAGCAGAATTCCACAGGGAATTGTTTCTGTATTTATCTCATGGATGTCCCACCATGGAGCAGAATTCCACAGGGGATTGTTTCTGTATTTATCTCATGGATGTCCCACCGCGGATTGTTTCTATATTTATCTCATGGATGTCCCACCAGGGATTGTTTCTGTATTTATCTCATGGATGTCTGACTATGGAGCAGAATTCCACAGGTGATTGTTTCTGTATTTATCTCATGGATGTCCCACCATGGAGCAGAATTCCACAGGTGATTGTTTCTGTATTTATCTCATGGTTGGCCCACCATGGAGCAGAATTCCACAGGGGATTGTTTCTGTATTTATCTCATGGATGTCCTTCCATGGAGCAGAATTCCACAGGGGATTGTTTCTGTATTTATCTCATGGATGGCCCACCAGGGATTGTTTCTATATTTATCTCATGGATGTCCCACCAGGGATTGTTTCTGTATTTATCTCATGGATGTCCCAACATGGAGCAGAATTCCACAGGGGATTGTTTCTGTATTTATCTCATGGGTGTCCCACCATGGGGCAGCATTCCACAGTGGATTGTTTCTGTATTTATCTCATGGATGTCCCACCATGGAGCAGAATTCCAGAGGGGATTGTTTCTGTATTTATCTCATGGATGTCCCACCATGGAGCAGAATTCCACAGGGAATTGTTTCTGTATTTATCTCATGGATGTTCCACCAGGGATTGTTTCTGTATTCATCTCATGAATGGCCCACCAGGGATTGTTTCTGTATTTATCTCATAGATGTCCCACCAGGGATTGTTTCTGTATTTATCTCATGGATGCCCCACCAGGGATTGTTTCTGTATTTATCTCATGGTTGTCCCACCATGGAGCAGAATTCTACAGGGGATTGTTTCTGTATTTATCTCATGATGTCCCACCATGGAGCAGAATTACACAGGCAATTGTTTCTGTATTTATTTAATGGATTGCCCACCATGGTGCAGAATTCCACAAGGGATTGTTTCTGTATTTATCTTGTGGTTGGCCCACCATGGAGCAGAATTCCACAGGGGATTGTTTCTTTATTTATCTCATGGATGTCCCACCACGGAGCAGAATTCCACAGGGGAACATTTCTGTATTTATCTCATGGATGTCCCACCAGGGGTTGTTTCTGTATTTATCTCATGGTTGGCCCACCATGGAGCAGAATTCCACAGGGGATTGTTTCTTTATTTATCTCATGGATGTCCCACCATGGAGCAGAATTCCACAGGGGATTGTTTCTGTATTTATCTCATGGATGTCCCAACAGGGATTGTTTCTGTATTTATCTCATGGATGTCCCACCATGGAGCAGATTTCCACAGGGGATTGTTTCTGTATTTATCTCATGGATGGCCCACCAAGGATTGTTTCTGTATTTATCTCATGGATGTCCCACCAGGGATTGTTTCTGTATTCATCTCATGGATGTCCCACCAGGGATTGTTTCTGTATTTATCTCATGGATGTCCCACCAGGGATTGTTTCTGTATTTATCTCATGGATGTCCAACCATGGAGCAGAATTCCACAGGGGATTGTTTCTGTATTTATCTCATGGATGTCCCACCAGGGATTGTTTCTGTATTTATCTCATGGATGTCCCACCATGGAGGAGAATTCCACAGGGGATTGTTTCTGTATTTATCTCATGGATGTCCCACCAGGGATTGTTTCTGTATTTATCTCATGGATGGCCCACCAGGCATTTTTTTCTGTATTTATCTCATGGATGTCCCACCAGGGATAGTTTCTTTATTTATCTCATGGATGGCCCACTAGGGATTGTTTCTGTATTTATCTCATGGATGTCCCACCAGGGATTGTTTCTGTATTTATCTCATGGATGTCCCACCAGGGATTGTTTCTGTATTTATCTCATGATTGTCCCACCAGGGATTGTTTCTGTATTTATCTCATGGATGTCCCACCAGGGATTGTTTCTGTATTTATCTCATGGCTGTCCCACTTTAGGGATTGTTTCTGTATTTATCTCATGGATGTCCCACCAGGGATTGTTTCTGTGTTTATCTCATGGATGTCCCACCATGGAGCAGAATTCCACAGGTGATTGTTTCTGTATTTATGTCATGAATGTCCCACCAGGGATTGTTTCTATATTTATCTCATGGATGTCCCACCAGGGATTGTTTCTATATTTATCTCATGGATGTCCCACCATGGAGCAGAATTCCACAGGGGATTGTTTCTGTATTTATCTCATGGATGTCCCACCAGAGATTGTTTCTATATTTATCTCATGGATGTCCCACCAGGGATTGCTTCTGTATTTATCTCATGGATGTCCCACCATGGAGCAGAATTCCACAGGTGATTGTTTCTGTATTTATCTCATGGATTTCCCACCATGGAGCAGAACTCCACAGGTGATTGTTTCTGTATTTATCTCATGGTTGGCCCACCATGGAGCAGAATTCCACAGGGGATTGTTTCTGTATTTATCTCATGGATGTCCCACCATGGAGCAGAATTCCACAGGCAATTGCTTCTGTATTTATCTCATGGATAGCCCACCATGGAGCAGAATTCCACAGGGGATTGTTTCTGTATTTATCTCATGGATGTCCCTCCATGGAGCAGAATTCCACAGGGGATTGTTTCTGTATTTATCTCATGGATGGCCCACCAGGGATTGTTTCTGTATTTATCTCATGGATGTCCCACCATGGAGCAGAATTCCACAGGTCATTGTTTCTGTATTTATCTCATGGATGTCCCATCACTGAGCAGAGTTCCACAGGGGATTGTTTCTGTATTTATCTCATGGATGTCCCACCATGGAGAAGAATTTCAAAGGGGATTGTTTCTGTATTTATCTCATGGATGTCCCACCATGGAGCAGAATTCCACAGGGGATTGTTTCTATATTTATCTCATGGATGTCCCACCATGGAGCAGAATTCCACAGGGGATTGTGTCTGTATTTATCTCATGGATGTCCCACCAGGGATTGTTTCTGTATTTATCTCATGGATGGCCCTCCAGGGATTGTTTCTGCATTTATCTCATGGATGTCCCACCAGGGATTGTTTCTGTATTCATCTCATGGATGTCCCACCAGGGATTGTTTCTGTATTTATCTCATGGATGTCCCACCATGGAACAGAATTCCACAGGGATTGTTTCTATATTTATCTCATGGATGTCCCACCATAGAGCAGAATTCCACAGGGGATTGTTTCTGTATTTATCTCACGGATGTCCCACCAGGGATTGTTTCTGTATTTATTTCATGGATGGCCCACCAGGGATTGTTTCTGCATTTATCTCATGGATGTCCCACCAGGGATTGTTTCTGTATTTATCTCATGGATGTCCCACCAGGGATTGTTTCTGTATTTTTCTCATGGTTGTCCCACCATGGAGCAGAATTCCACACTGGATTGTTTCTGTATTTTTCTCATGGATGTCCCACCATGGAGCAGAATTCCACAGGCAATTGTTTCTGCATGTATCTCATGGATAGCCCACAATGAAGCAGAATTCCACAAGGGATTGTTTCTGTATTTATCTCATGGTGGCCCACCATGGAGCAGTATTCCACAGGGGATTGTTTCTTTATTTATCTCATGGATGTCCCACCATGGAGCAGAATTCCACAGGGCATTGTTTCTGTATTTATCTTATGGGTGTCCCACCAGGGGTTGTTTCTGTATTTATCTCATGGTTGGCCCACCATGGAGCAGAATTCCACAGGAGATTGTTTCTTTATTTATTTCATGGATGTCCCACCATGGAGCAGAATTCCACAGGGGATTTTTTCTGTATTTATCTCATGGATGCCCCAACAGGGATTGTTTCTGTATTTATCTCATGGATGTCTCACCATGGAGCAGAATTCCACAGGGGATTGTTTCTGTATTTATCTCATGGATGGCCCACCAGGGATTGTTTCTGTATTTATCTCATGGATGTCCCACCAGGGATTGTTTCTGTATTTATCTCATGGATGTCCCTCCAGGGATTGTTTCTGTATTTATCTCATGGATGTCCCACCAGGGATTGTTTCTGTATTTATCTCATGGATGTCCCACCATGGAGCAGAATTCCACAGGGGATTGTTTCTGTATTTATCTCATGGATGTCCCACCAGGGATTGTTTCTGTATTTATCTCATGGATGTCCCACCATGGAGCAGAATTCCACAGGGGATTGTTTCTGTATTTATCTCATGGATGTCCTACCAGGAATTGTTTCTGTATTTATCTCATGGATGGCCCACCAAGGATTGTTTCTGTATTTATCTCATGGATGGCCCACCAGGGATTGTTTCTTTATTTATCTCATGGATGGCCCACCAGGGATTGTTTGTGTATTTATCTCATGGATGTCCCACCAGGGATTGTTTGTGTATTTATCTCATGGATGTCCCACCAGGGATTGTTTCTGTATTTATCTCATGGATGTCCCACCAGGGATTGTTTCTATATTTATCTCATGGATGTCCCACCAGGTATTGTTTCTGTATTTATCTCATGGATGTCCCACCACGGATTGTTTCTGTATTTATCTCATGGATGTCCCACCAGGGATTGTTTCTATATTTATCTCATGGTTGTCCCACCAGGGATGGCTTCTGTATTTATCTCATGGATGTCCCACCAGGGATTGTTTCTGTATTTATCTCATGGATGTCCCACCAGGGATTATTTCTGTATTTATCTCACTGATGTCCCACCAGGGATTGTTTCTGTATTTGTCTCATGGATGTCTCACTAGGTATTGTTTCTGTATTTATCTCACGGATGGGCCACCAGGGATTGTTTCTGTATTTATCTCATGGATGTCCCACCAGGGATTGTTTCTGTATTTATCTCATGAATGTCCCACCAGGGATTGTTTCTGTATTTATCTCATGGATGTCCCACCAGGGATTGTTTCTGTATTTATCTCGTGGCTGTCCCACCAGGGATTGTTTCTGTATTTATCTCATGGATGTCCCACCAGGGATTGTTTCTGTGTTTATCTCATGGATGTCCCACCATGGAGCAGAATTCCACAGGTGATTGTTTCTGTATTTATGTCATGGATGTCCCACCAGGGATTGTTTCTATATTTATCTCATGGATGTCCCACCAGGGATTGTTTCTATATTTATCTCATGGATGTCCCACCATGGAGCAGAATTCCACAGGGGATTGTTTCTGTATTTATCTCATGGATGTCCCACCAGGGATTGTTTCTATATTTATCTCATGGATGTCCCACCAGGGATTGTTTCTGTATTTATCTCATGGATGTCCCACCATGGAGCAGAATTCCACAGGTGATTGTTTCTGTATTTATCTCATGGATGTCCCACCATGGAGCAGAATTCCACAGGTGATTGTTTCTGTATTTATCTCATGGTTGGCCCACCATGGAGCAGAATTCCACAGGGGATTGTTTCTGTATTTATCTCTTGGATGTCCCACCATGGAGCAGAATTCCACAGGCAATTGCTTCTGTATTTATCTCATGGATAGCCCACCATGGAGCAGAATTCCACAGGGGATTGTTTCTGTATTTATCTCATGGATGTCCCTCCATGGAGCAGAATTCCACAGGGGATTGTTTCTGTATTTATCTCATGGATGGCCCACCAGGGATTGTTTCTGTATTTATCTCATGGATGTCCCACTGGGGATTGTTTCTGTATTTATCTCATGGATGTCCCACTATGGAGCAGAATTCCACAGGGCATTGTTTCTGTATTTATCTCATGGATGTCCCATCACTGAGCAGAATTCCACAGGGGATTGTTTCTGTATTTATCTCATGGATGTCCCACCATGGAGAAGAATTCCAGAAGGGATTGTTTCTGTATTTATCTCATGGATGTCCCACCATGGAGCAGAATTCCACAGGGGATTGTTTTTATATTTATCTCATGGATGTCCCACCATGGAGCAGAATTCCACAGGGGATTGTTTCTGTATTTATCTCATGGATGTCCCACCAGGGATTGTTTCTGGAATTATCTCATGGATGGCCCATCAGGAATTGTTTCTGCATTTATCTCATGGATGTCCCACCAGGGATTGTTTCTGTATTTATCTCATGGATGTCCCACCAGGGATTGTTTCTGTATTTATCTCATGGATGTCCCACCATGGAGCAGAATTCCACAGGGGATTGTTTCTATATTTATCTCATGGATGTCCCACCATGGAGCAGAATTCCACAGGGGATTGTTTCTGTATTTATCTCATGGATGTCCCACCAGGGATTGTTTCTGTATTCATGTCATGGATGGCCCACCAGAGATTGTTTCTGCATTTATCTCATGTATGTCCCACCAGGGATTGTTTCTGTATTTATCTCATGTATGTCCCACCAGGGATTGTTTCTGTATTAATCTCATGGTTGTCCCACCATGGAGCAGAATTCCACAGGGGATTGTTTCTGTATTTTTCTCATGGATGTCCCACCATAGAGCAGTATTCCACAGGCAATTGTTTCTGCATTTATCTCATGGATAGCCCACAATGGAGCAGAATTCCACAAGGGATTGTTTCTGTATTTATCACATGGTTGGCCCACCATGGAGCAGAATTCCACAGGGGATTGTTTCTGTATTTATCTCATGGATGTCCCACCATGGAGCAGAATTCCACAGGGGATTGTTTCTGTATTTATCTCATGGATGTCCCACCAGGGGTTGTTTCTGTATTTATCTCATGGTTGGCCCACCATGGAGCAGAATTCCACAGGGGATTGTTTCTTTATTTATCTCATGGATGTCCCACCATGGAGCAGAATTCCACAGGGGATTGATTCTGTATTTATCTCATGGATGTCCCAACAGGGATTGTTTCTGTATTTATCTCATGGATGTCTCACCATGGAGCAGAATTCCACAGGGGATTGTTTCTGTATTTATCTCATGGATGGCCCACCAGGGATTGTTTCTGTATTTATCTCATGGATGTCCCACCAGGGATTGTTTCTGTATTTATCTCATGGATGTCCCACCAGGGATTGTTTCTGTATTTATCTCATGGATGTCCCACCAGGGATTGTTTCTGTATTTATCTCATGGATGTCCCACCATGGAGCAGAATTCCACAGGGGATTGTTTCTGTATTTATCTCATGGATGTCCCACCAGGGATTGTTTCTGTATTGATCACATGGATGTCCCACCATGGAGCAGAATTCCACAGGAGATGGTTTCTGTATTTATCTCACGGATGTCCCACCAGGAATTGTTTCTGTATTTATCTCATGGATGGCCCACCAGGGATTGTTTCTGTATTTATCTCATGGATGTCCCACCAGGGATTGTTTCTTTATTTATCTCATGGATGGCCCACCAGGGATTGTTTCTGTATTTATCTCATGGATGTCCCCCAGGGATTGTTTGTGTATTTATCTCATGGATGTCCCACCAGGGATTGTTTGTGTATTTATCTCATGGATGTCCCACCAGGGATTGTTTCTATATTTATCTCATGGATGTCCCACCAGGTATTGTTTCTGTATTTATCTCATGGATGTCCCACCAGGGATTGTTTCTGTATTTATCTCATGGATGTCCCACCAGGGATTGTTTCTATATTTATCTCATGGATGTCCCACCAGGGATTGTTTCTGTATTTATCTCATGGATGTCCCACCAGGGATTGTTTCTGTATTTATCTCATGGATGTCCCACCAGGGATTGTTTCTGTATTTATCTCATGGATGTCCCACCAGGGATTGTTTCTGTATTTATCTCATGGATGTCCCACCAGGGATTGTTTCTATATTTATCTCATGGTTGTCCCACCAGGGATGGCTTCTGTATTTATCTCACGGATGTCCCACCAGGGATTGTTTCTGTATTTGTCTCATGGATGTCTTACCAGGGATTGTTTCTGTATTTATCTCACGGATGGGCCACCAGGGATTGTTTCTGTATTTATCTCATGGATGTCCCACCAGGGATTTTTTCTGTATTTATCTCATGGATGTCCCAGCAGGGATTGTTTCTGTATTTATCTCATGGATGGCCCACTGTGGAGTAGAATTCCACAGGGGATTGTTTCTGTATTTATCTCATGGATGTCCCGCCAGGGGTTGTTTCTGTATTTATCTCATGGCTGTCCCACCAGGGATTGTTTCTGTATTTATCTCATGGATGGCCCACCATGGATTGTTTCTGTATTTATCTCACGGATGGCCCACCATATATCTTGTGACACATGATTTTATTTTAATATTGAACTACAGGTGGTCATCTATCTCCAAAGGAAGGGCACGAGACAAGCCTTTTCCTCATTCCAATTTAAGAAGCATTAATGACCTAATGAAACCATGATGGCATCAGTACACAAAGTGGTAAGTCCAAGCTCTTCCTTCAACCACCAGATTAAGGGGGAAAAAAACCTCTGTCCTCCTCCAATTCATAAAGGACAGCTAGTACAACCCCCCCCCATGAAAAGAAACTACCTCCCTGGGATCTTCTATATTATCATAATACCTGAAGTGCCCCAACCTTAAGATGGAGGGGTGTTCACTTTACTGTATCAAGTGAAAAAGACACGTGCGTAGTCTGATTATATTACTCCTGGACCCTGCCCTACCCTTCCTAACCAGTCTTGTTCTCACTAGGGCTAATGGACTCCTACATCTTTATGAAGCCACTGTTTGCCTGATGGGCTCTCCTTCCAATCATCCTCAAAGTAGGTCACATGTCATTCCAGTCCATACTGCTCCATATCTAACAGAAGTAGGTCACATGTCATTCCAGTCCATACTGCTCCATATCTAACAGAAGTAGGTCACATGTCATTCCAAATAAACTCTATTGTGATTTTTTTCCATGACTTTACACTGAAAACTTGTTGGACTGATGGGCTTAAAATTGTTTAGGTCTTATTTGAACTCCACATTATTAAGTGGCACCTCTACATCTAGTCATCATACATCAGGAAAATGTTTACATGTTCACATTTTGTTTAACATGTTTGATAGGTGTTCATTTACTTTTTGCTACCTGGTCTCATGGAAATTAACTTTTTTTAATTTTACCAGTATGTAGTTTATTAGGGATATTTCTCCTTGCTAGCACCCTGGCATATGACTTTGCTTATTGTGAAATTTGCATATTTTTTTCTGCAAGAGCTTTTGCTATTACGTCTAGATTGGTGTTACATTTCAATTCTGTAGTTTTAGTTTTCCTATGGAATGAAAGGCTGATGTATTATAGTTTTTAAACTTTGAGACAAAGTGCAACTCTAACCTCTAATTTTGTTACTAATATTCTAGATGATATATGACTGGAGCACTTTTTTGAAACCAAAGTAGTATCTCTTTTTTCTTTTGTATATCTTATTAATTTAGTGATTCAACCAAATGAGACTTTTGCAAATTCATCTCTTATATTTATATCTTACTGGCATATGTTCTTGAATGAAAGAGTTAATTATACCTTAGAACTCATTAGTGGCATCCTGTGCAAACCTGTTTGGATCATTGAGGATGGCATCCAGGTCTGTTTTTTTTTCATAAGTATGTCATCCCTTCAACACTTTTCATTTTACCCTTGAGTGAAAGTTGCTGGTTTCATGATCTATGTTAATTACAGCGGATATGCCCATGTATGAGGAGCTGATACACTCATGCACAGTGAAAAGAAAGAACATACATCTGTCTGTATGCTAACCCTAAATGAATTTCATAAGGTTTGTTTCAAATCAGTTTTATTTACATAGTCAATTTATATTTTGGCATATTTATTTCATCATGGGTAGTTTAATCAGTCATGGTTTGGGCAAATGCAGTCCAGTCCCCCATTAGGATTGTATCTTCATTGATATTTGCATCTTGGAGTTTGGTTAGGAAATCCTCATGCTCAGCAGATGATAAAGATATGAAGCAAGTTAAATTTCTATAATACTTTATGTAGTGCTACTCGTTAATTATTGTACATTTTCATAAAAATCCTAATTTTAATTTTTTTGAAAGACTGAGGTGCTGTGATACCATCACCTATCTCATCAGAACTGCAACAATCACAGGTGGTTATGCCCCAGAATATATGATATGTAATTTTAATCTTTAAATCATGTTTGATTTATTATACAGATATGAATATCCTTCTTCTTGCATATGGCAATGCCACTTTCACCTCAGATTTTTTTTTTTTAATCTTGTGTATCTTTCATTTTCTCCTTGAAATTTAAAGATATCTAAAAAGAATATAGTATGAGGTGGAACATTCCTGTTTACCACATTTCCCTGCCTGGGAAAACAAGGGAATCCCATCAGATAAAGAAAAACACTAGAGCTGGTTGCATATCTCACTCTAGGTGACAGGTGCTCAGTCATCTGATTACAACACCATGCCTTTTAGCAACTGATTAAATTGCAGACTAATATTTTTCCAGAGCTATGAAGTTATGGAAAGATTTTGTTAAGTAGGTGGGTTTCTCCCCTTCTTCCAAGAATATTCAATAATAACACCATATTCTGTTGTACCATCATTGAGCGACCCCCAGCATAAGAAATAGTCATGCCATACCTAGTTTTAATCATTTTAAACTAGTGCTGATGCCCCTTATTTTGGAACTAGGTAGGCAGGGCACTACAACAAGCTCCTTATGTTAAAGTATGCATCAGTTTTAAATACAATGGAGTCACCATTTGCTCAGACCTTTTTGGCCAGGTTACAGTGTCTGGCGTACTATTTTTAAAATGCCTTGATTCAGTGTTAATCCTGTATATTATCTTGGTGTGGACTGTACCCACTGTATATATATATATATATATATATATATATATATATATATATATATATATATATATATATATATATATATATATATATCTTTATGGAACCCAGACAGTCTACTGAAAGCCCATTTCACTGAAAGTGAAATGAGCTGTCACAGTTTCGTGAAAGCACTTTTTATCGAAAAAAGTGCTTTCGTGAATGGGTAATTGGTACTTCCAGTGGTAGTGGGCAAAATCGGACTACAGTGGGGATAAGGGAATATTCCCTTTTCCCCACTGTAGTGCGATCTCAGAGTGAGAATATAAAAGTAGGGGGGTATGGGGGGTGCAGGGGGGCAAAGCTCCCCTGCGTAAACATGATGTGTATCTTTTTTTGTTTGTGTGTGTGTGTGTGTGTGTGTGTGTGTGTGTGTGTGTGTGTGTGTGTGCGTGTTTTACCTTCCTTTTATGGAAACTGCATTTTCTGTGAAAGCAGTTTCGGTAAACGTATTTGGTAAGATTGGATTTGGACAGTTGGTCAATTTATCCACACCCCCACCAGGGGCAGCAATATCCTAGACCTAGTCATTACCAACATGGGTAACCGGTGTGCCACACCAAAGGTCAAGTCCTCATTGGTCAGATCCGACCAGAAGCTAATTACCCTAGACATCCACATCTCATCCCCACCCCCCATTAGGGAAACTACTGTAAAAAATTTCTCCAAAGCCAACTTCACGCTTCTTAAGACAGAAGTGGCAAACTTCGCAACACCCATGCAGACAGACAATAGAGGTACGACTGCTGAATTCTACACAATTGCACTTTATAAGCACTTACATGAGTGCATGGATCATGCTATCCCTAACAGAACTAAGATGCTATCCTCCAAAAAAGGGAAGCCAATCTGGTGGTCCTCTGCCATAAACAAACTCTACGACAAAAAAAAAAAAAACTGTTGCAAAAAAGAGTAAAATCCCATGATTGGAGGAACTCCCTGGTCAGCCTCAGTAAGAAGCTGAGATCCCTCATAATATCTTCCAAAGCTAGTTACGAAAACAAAATTGCCACTGATTCTAAAGACAACCGCAAAGCATTCTATAGCTATGTCAAGAATCTCAATGGCAACACTCAGATCTGCTCTGAGTTGCAGCACAATGGCACTAAATATACAGAACCAACTGATATTGCCAACATCCTGGCAGTTAGGTTGCTAACTTTACGCCCCTCTCACCCCCTAAAGGGCCCATCTCTATACCGGAAGAATGTAAAGTTCCTGTAATCATGGCTGCACAGGTAAAAACCACACTCTCCAAAGCCAAGAACACAGCATCCATGGGACCTGACAACATCCCAGGCTGCGTTCCACATGAACTACAGAGCAAACTGGCACCCCACCTAAGAATCATGTTCAATCATAGCCTCACCTAAGAATCATGTTCAATCATAGCCTCACCTCAGGCTTTGTGTCCACTGAATGGTGCACAGCAGTGGTTATCCCACTCCACAAAGGGGTAGCCACCATGGACCCCGGGAACTACCACCCCATTAGCTTGATGAACCTGGTCTGCAAGGCCATGGAACGTATCATCATGGAACTTATAAACAAAGAAATTTGTAATCTCCAAACTCTGGACCCCACCCAGTTCGGGTTTGTAAAAGGCAGATCATGTCTCCTAAACTTAATAGACTTCTTTGAGGCAGTCAACAAAGCTGTAGACGAGGGTAGGGTGGTTCACACAGCCTATCTAGATCTTGCCAAGGCTTTTGACACCATCCCCCACTCTGGTATTATAGATAAACTCACTAAACTAGGTATAAATCCCTATGTCACAAGATGGGCTGCCAACTGGCTCACTGACAGAACCCACACTGTGAAAGTAGCAGACTCCAAATCTGACTTCAGACCAGTGACAAGTGGAGTACCACAAGGTTCAGTCCTGGGTCCTCTCCTGTTTGGTATCTACTTTTCTGAAGTACAGGCTAACACAGATGGTCTTTGGCTAACGAAGTCCACAGATGACTGAAAACTAGGAGCCATAATCGAAACCCCTAATGATGTGGACATCCTACAAAAGGGCCTCACTGAGACAGATGCCTGGTGTCAAAGCCATGGCCTCAAGCTCAATGCCAAAAGGTGCATTGTCATCCCCTTTGGTCAAAACTCTGTACCCATGAACTACCACATAGGCAGTAGTAAACTTAACACAGGAAGTGTGATAAGAGACCTTGGGACACAGGTGGACAGTAGTCTCTCCTTTGATATTCATATCGCCACAGTAGTCAGGAAATCCTGCTATGTGGCACACCTCATCACAAAAGGTTTCTCATCCAGAAAAAAAAGGTCATTTTTCCCCTCTACTTGTCACTCATTAGACCCATTATAGAGTACAATGCCCCTTTTGCCCCTTTTGGTATGTACCTCACAAGACATCTACCACAACTGGAAAGACCGCCGAAATACCTCTCAAAGAGGATTACTGGCCTCAAACAGATGCCCTATGCAGACCGTCTCAAAAATCTCCAGCTTTACTCCATCGCATATTGCCTACTCAGAGGCGATCTCTGCCTAACATGCAAAGCTATGTCAAACCCAGAGCTGTTGGACATGCTCCACTTAAAGAAATCCCAATCCCTCCAAGCTACATGCTCTAGGGACCTAAACCTTGTCACCACAATAAACAGAATATGCTGGAGGGATAGACTCCTGTCCCAGAGACTTCACATACTCTGGAACAAACAACCTATCTATATCAAACAAAGCTCCTCATTAGCACTCTTCAAGAAAAATCTTGATGACTGGATGGGAAATAGGAAATTCACCCCAGGGATCACTTTTGTGGCTCTGCTTGACAGTGGCACAGGAAAATAATTTACTTGGGTGGTGAAAGCCAGGATACCTTTTTGTCTAGGCTTATATAGGCCCTAGGGCCAATAGCCTAGATCCTACCTATGAACCTATGAACTTATAATATAAAAAGTCTGTAAGTATGAGGCAGTTTTTACATTGCTTGGAATAATTATTTTTTCATCAAGTCTTTGAAAGTTATTTCATGACATATCCATAAATCTCGTCTAAAAATCCTTCTTATATATAAATCTAATTAGATAATTTGCACTGATAAAACCTAATTTTACTGATGTTAAAAAGCTAGTAAAGTAGTACGTTTTGAAATCATGTTTCGTTTAAATAGTTGCCCTGTATTTATTTTTGACATTTTATATGTATCTTGTAAGACATAGCTAGGTATTGGTACCAATCAGAAGGGTTAAAAGTAAACGAAGAAATGTGGTTAAGATATGGGCATTGGAGGATACAGGAAGATGGAAGACAAGAAAGAAAGGTAGCTGAAGTTTAATTGGTTTAAGGAAAGGCTTTATGTGTATCAAATCCCATCAGTCCAGGGAAAATCACATGGTGTTTCACTTTAAACATTCACTGACAACTCAAGATACAGAGAAGAACACAGGAATAAAGGTACATCTAGCACTTTTTTAAGGAAAAACCTCTGTTAGCCACTCTGCTACTTAGGATCTAAAATGAAGACATAAAATAGCCACCAAAATGGTCACACAAAAAAAACAGAGAAGCTGTCATAATGTAAACTAGTATGTAGTATTACAAAAGAAAAGCTACATTTTGTTTTAAAGGGTGACTGATTGTATATATAGTACTGAAATCATTTTTTTAAATCTTTGTTATACCCTATAGTAATATCCTAATGTTTCATTTTTTTTCTATAATTGTGGTAATACAAGAGAAAAGCCTTCGCAACTTGACTTTAAATACTTGTCTGCTATGAACTAAGTATGACCTAATGAGAAAAGACTGGAAAAACTTCTCAAGTCAAATTACATAAGGAGGAGGATACGACTCAAGAGCCACTGGACTTAAGAACACAGCAGAGACAGAATGAATGAGGTTGGGAAATAAAAATACAGAGTATTTTTCCTGGCAGTTCTCTCAATAGAACCTTCATCTGCTTTCCTTAATGTAAATAAAAGAGCTATTTCTTAGCTCCTGCCACAGTTCAGAAACAGCTAATTAGTTAATCCCTTTGACTTTATGGAAGGAATCAGATGGCTTAATTTCTGGTCTCCACCTTGAAGTATTAAAATTCCAAGAAAAAGTAAAGAAAAATATCATAATACTGCTACTACTACTACTACTACTACTACTAATGCTACTGCTGCTACTACTACTGCTGTTATTATTACTAGTCCAACTGGTACTACTACTATTACTACTAGTACTGCCACCACCTCTACTACTACTGCTGCTGCTGCTACTAATACTACTAGTGAAATTGCTAATACTGCTAGTGTGACTACTGTTACTCCTTCTACTGCACCTAGTCAAACTACTATTACTGCCACTACTACTAGTCAGGCTACCACTACTGCTACCACTATGGTCACTAACTACCACTACTACTATTATTGCTGGTATTATTATTACTACTAGTCTGACTACTACTATTTCTACTACTTAGTCCAACTGGTACTATTACTATTATTAATGTGACTACTTCTACTGCTACTACTACTACTAGTCCAACTATTACTACTAGTGTGATTACTACTGCTACTATTAGTACTACTATTACTACTGCCATCAACACCACTGCTACTACTACTACTAGATTAACTGCTACTAATGCTGCTACTACTATTACTCCGACTACTATTACTATGACTATTTCTGCTACTGCTAGAAAAACTATTACTACTAGTAGAGGGGTTCTCCTGTTCGATTCTCAGCTGGAGCACCTTCTGTGTGGAGTCTGCATGTCCTCCCCGTGGTTGAGTGACGTTAAAAATATGCAGGTAGGAGCGTGTGTGAATGGGCATGCCTTCTTTAAAGGTTGGGTGTCGGGCTGGCAACTCGGCACCGTAAAAATCCACTGCCAATCATTAGTGGATGGGAGTTCCGCTGTGGCAACCCCTAAACTAAAGACTTTTAGTCTGCATCACCACTGCCACTTCTACTACTTGTATTACTGCTATTTGTACTCTCATCACCACTACTTCTAGTGTGGCTACTAGTGCTACCACTACTACTAATAGTGCTGCTACTACTACTACTGCTACTACTATGACCACTACTGCTACTACTACTGTTAATAATAATATTAATTAATAATAATAAATAAAAATATTAAATAATACCCCCTAAAAACAAATTACAAAGTATTCTCTTTTGGAAACTGTCCCACATTTTGGATATAGTAGCATATGTATTTCAGAAAAAAAGAATGACTCTTCAGTGCAAGGGATGTGCATACTATTACTGCAAGATATGTTGTTTGTATTGTGCTGGTTCTTATACACAGTGATGCAAGCAAATGTTCAGTACTTACCAGCTGGTGCTATGGTGATATTAACTTATGCTCAGAAGGCTCTTTTGATACATATTAACTGCAAAGTCCAAAGAATCTAAAATGGAATACTAAAGATTAAATTTATGAATGAAAAAAATGACTTGTTTAGAAATATAACAGGTGACAATAAGCTTACATTTATCATTAAGTTACTTTCATTTCAAAGCAAATTTTGTTTTATTTGTTTTATTTATTATTTTATTTTATATCAAAGTGTAGAGCTGAGCTGATGAAGAAATTTGGAGGGAGGCTAAGGGGAAAGGAAAATTAATTGTGATAAGCTCAACTTCAGCAGCATTTGAAGTTTATATGTCTTTAGAACATGAAAATGGCACCTCAGATTTTAGATAAAAAAAAATCTAATAGCTGAATAACTTAAAGGATTCACTGTGGAGTACAGTCCTGCTTATCACAATCTAAATATTGCCTCATCTCCTCTGAAATGAAGAATCATTACTAATGGAAGTTAGACACACATGATCGATCTTTCAATTACACATTAACAACAAATGCATAGTATTTATCAAATGCCATAATTTTTGTTTTAAATACGTATAGATGGGAAAACACAATTAATGATTATTTCAATACAAGCAAGCCACTGTACTCCATGAAAGAAATTCACAAAATGTCTAGTTTCCTCATTGATGGACATTTGATCTTTTACACGCATGCACCTATACAAACTTCAGTGGATAATGAATACACTGCTGATAAAGCCATAGCTGTATAATACACTGGGTTTCCTAGCAGCAATGTATATTTTGTGGTACTACTCCTAGTAAAAAGGAAGTAGATGGCAGCAACGCTCCTGGTCACAAAATGTCTTGATTGCTGTTTTAAATGTACATTTAAGATAGTCTAACTTTGAGGAGATCTAGATAATGTGAAACTGGATATCCCTGAGTACATCTTCTGACTTTCAATGTGCTAATGGAGCTGATAAATAAGATTTTGCAGGTTCTCGGAATTTAAATCATAATAGTATTGATACTGCCTGTCGAGAATAAGCAAACAATTTAAATGGATCCATTCCCAAGAGTAAACAGTTATTACTTCTAAGTGCACAACAAGGCACACCAAAATATTTTCTGACTTCCATTTATATAGTATATTAACTACTACTCTTCAGAGGGTATTTTTAAGACCCTATCTTGTAAGCACATGCCATGATAACCATGCAATACATGCTTCACCTTAGTCCTGGCATGTCATTTTTTGTGCTGGTGGTTGTATTTGGATTCTTGTTTTCTGTGTACCTCTGGAGTGGACCTCATGTGTAGAGACTTTGGATTCTTGGAATTGATGTTTGTTTTTGCTGTTGATCCTTGTGACAAAATTGCAATTGTTGCTTTGATAACACACCATGGGTCCTAACATTGCTTATATAAGATTTAACAATGGACCTTGATGATGCATATTTATTTGCAAATCAGGGTAAATTGAATTTGGCTGATGTCCTTGTTCCAAGTAATGTTTTAGATATATACTCCTTTGGTGATTCATTTTCGTGATTACCTGCTGTTTCCAAAAAAAAACTGCGTACCACTGTTTGGTATTTCAAGGGGTTATGTATTTCATAGACCATGATGTTTCTGAAGCTGTGGAGATTTTAACTAATGCATTGAATCAAATACTCCAGACAGCTTCTCTTTTGTATGTTAAAATGCTAGTTGATTTTTATGCCAGACTGATTGATAAACAACAGCAAACTATTGCTCAGGGATGTTCAGTGGTTACAGCTTTAGAACATCATGATGGTTATTCCAAAATTATTCAAAAACTGTCTGAGGATTTAAACTCTTTTGAAGCTGAATTAAAACAAAGAAAGCTTAAAAAACATCACAGAGATTGTAATGACTATGCTAATAACAGACAGAATTCATGGAAAAACTATAAAAAAGGCAATGCATTTTGGATGAGATACTAAATCCTGGGATAATTTAAAACAGCACCCTAAATGTAAGAGGCCATTTGTTAAATATTCTTTCTCTAATAATAAAGTGTCCATACATTTTACAACAAATGATGAAACATTTTCAGCTCTGGACACTGATGATGAAGTTTTTTTTTCTGGTGCACCTGCTAATCACCGTTTAGAAAATATAAAAGGGCAGGTTGAAAGCACAGGACACAACAATGTAGCCATTCAGAAGCTGGAACAGCTGATTCAGGGATACACTGTATAGACAAAGATTTAGATTTAATTCATAATAACTCTTATATTGTTTGACTACTTATGAGAGACAATTACTTGAAAAAGATTTGAATGTTATCCCTATAGCTCCAGAGTTGGAAACACAACTGGTTAATTATGTTAACATTTTCTGCAGGAAAATTAATCTTAAATTATATTTTAAAGGTAATGCATCAGTGACAAACAGGAATTTTGTTTGCATGAATCTAGATTTATGCTATTAAACAAATGTACCTATTTTTGAAAAAAATGTTTTAAAGGATTTATATTATCTTACTTATAACAATTTGGGTTTTTCAGATTTAACATTTGAAGAAAACAAGGCACTCGAACTGAATTCTAGAAGGGATGTAGTTATGTTCACAGATGATAAAGGTGAGGCAATTGCCATATAAGATATTGACTAATAT
This sequence comes from Protopterus annectens, assembly GCF_019279795.1. Classification (NCBI taxonomy): domain Eukaryota; kingdom Metazoa; phylum Chordata; order Ceratodontiformes; family Protopteridae; genus Protopterus; species Protopterus annectens. Next base: position 71,544,199 of record NC_056746.1, on the reverse strand, counting down.
AAAAAAGAAACTTTGTTGCAACTTCCTGATGTTAAATGTTTAAAAAAAAAGTACCTGGATCATACATTATGCTTTGAATGAGACACTGATTTTTTTTTGTGTGTATGTTTGGTTGTTTAAGAGTGAACTATATCTAAGAGAATAGCTTATGAATTGAAAATATTAGACCCTGGTATGCAACACTTTTATCTGCCCAGAATCCACCAGGAACACTTATTGTATCAGGATGGGTTTTTTAACCAAATTCCTATATGAAATTTTGATGTTTTATCTCAAGCCTTTACTTGTTCTACTTGGATACTCCCCAATTTTCACAAATTCTACATGATGTACAGATAAACATTTGTACAGGTGTACCTCGGAAGTTGTTTCACTGTACACATATAACTCATTGGGCTAGCTTAATGGTACTCTAAAATATTGTTAGACAGATACAATCTATATAGTTCCAGGTTTTAGTATTTTCCTTATCAGTCTAGCTGAACATATTTTACCAAGAAATGTGACTATGAAGCCTGCGCTAATGATTTGACCAATAGGTTTTTAACACATGGTTATCCTAAAGAGGTAGTATTATTGGCCAGATCTTGGTCAGATAGATAAAACAGGGAGGACCTCTTGCAACAGACTTCTGCCACCAATAAAATTGTTGATAGTTTGTTCCTGACCACCACCTTTGGATGTAATATGAAGCAATTTCAGTCAATCGTTTATAAACACTGTGATATTCTGATGTCAGATAGGGAAGTTTCAAATTTTTGCCTCCCAAGTGCAAATTTGTATTTTAGGAGATGCAAAACTGCTGCAGCAAATTTTGGATTTTTATAAAAAATAACTGGGGTGGCACTTCTTCTTCTTTGCAACAAGCTACATGTTTTGGTTTTAAATTATTGGGAAGTTCTCCTATGGACATTGTTCTGCTTGCAAGGTGGTTTGAAAAGTCATAGGCAGAACTTAATAAAGCCTACATGGACTTATTTTCTATGTATACATAGTGACACACTGCTTACATGAAAGTAAGCAGATGTGTGATCCAGTAAAGGGAGCTGAGGGACGTGCAAGAGCGTGCGAACACGGAAGTGTCCATGGCATGCAAATCACTTCAGAAGCAGGTGAAATGTTTGCAAATGAGGCAGGTAGAGTTATTTAGTAAGCAGATAGGCAGTTGTGCAGACCCCTTGTTGGTGTCCGTAATGTGTTTGGAAAAATTTAATGTACAGGAAGATAAAATGACACTAGGGGCTGTAAAAGTGGGGTTACAGTGGCAGAAATAGTATAGAGGACACAGATGTGTGTAAAAGTAAGCACTGTGTGTCCAAAATAGTATGGAAAATAATGTAAAATATATATTTTTTAACACCATGGGTATGTTTGCATGGCATACCACAGTTCGAAAACATGCCATTATGGAAAAAATTAAAAAAAATATTGTTAAAAACAGAATTTGTGAGTATGTAACAGTAATGCATTACAGGACCCTGGGTGGGGTATGTAGAATGCATGTGCTTGCTAACGAGACAGGGCCTGAATCTGTGTAGTTGCAAGGTACTCTGCACGGATCTGTATGCAAATGAGCTTCGGTTACTGAATAGCAGAAATGGGTATCTGTGTCCGCACATCCCATCTGTATCGGCACTGAACCATGTCAGTGTCCACAAAAGAGGTAGCTAACATCAAAATGGGGTGTGTCCACAAACCTTTAAGCACATTGGAGCTCAGCAGCACCTGTTTGCACGTCTCGACACTCTGCTCAATGGGGGGGGGGGTTGTCTGGTGAATACTAAGCTTTGTTTACCTTAGGGACATGTGTTTCAGTGGGTATGTGTGGCACATCACAGTGCTTGGCAAAGGAAGGTTGTCAAAAAAAAAATTGTCTGAGAAAACCAACGAGGTATTAATTACTGATGAGCCCTGTTACACTTAAAGTAGGGCCATTGATCCCCTTAATGATGTACTTGGCAGGTGAAATGCATCATAGCTAGCCAGTCACACAGAGTACACCTTCAGCAGAGCACTATAAAGTATGTATACATCCTATAATCTAATTTTTCCCCATACTCTACACCATTGGAGAACAGACTTGGGAATTTTAACCTACAGAGTGCTAGGGGCTGCTGCAGGTCTACTACATATGTACATGCTAGATGCTGAGGTCAATGCTGCTGCTGCTGATGCTGACCATAGGCCTAGACTGAGAAGGAGAAGAGTATTTAGGCCCAGGGTAACGTACCAGGAGCTACACGAGCTGGAGATTGTAAAGAGCTACAGAGTGGACAGGGACATACTACAACAACTCAGTGAGCTCTGCCACCCTCAACTCAGAGCCAGAGTCGACAGAGGGGAACACAACACATCCCAGTGGAAACAAATGTATGTGTAGCCCTTAGTATACTAACTACGGGTACTTTCCAAAGACCAACTGGGGACATGATGGGGGTCTCACAGGCATCTGCTTCCAGGGTACTGCACCACTTCATGGCTGCCATGCTAGAACATGCCAGTGACCACATTTATCTTCCCCACACCCCTGAGGAGAGGGCCAGCAGTGTGCGACTCTTCTACTGTGTAGCACACTACCCTGAGGTACTAGGTGCCATAGAATGCATTCATGTACAGATCAAGGCACCAGCCGGTGAAGAGGGTAGAATCTACATCAACTGCAAGGGGTACCACTCTATCAACTGCCAGGTAGTGTGCAATGCCCAGGGCATTATCATGAATATGTGTGCTGGCAGCCCTAGCAGTTATCACAAGTCACATATCTGGCATGCATCACAGCTGTGCCAGATGCTTGCTAGGGGGAACATCCCACATGTCCATTTACTTGGGGATGCTGGCTATGCACTGGAATCATGGATGATGACACCCATCAGAAATGCACACACACTCACTGAAGAATGCCATAATGAGGCACATGCACAAACCAGAGACATCATAGAACATGTGTTTGGGCTGTTGAAGTCACGGTTCCAGTGCCTCGATATATCTGCTGGAACATTGCAGTACTCTTCAGCCACATGTGTACAGACATTCACAGTATGTGCCATGCTACACAATGTGATCTTGTGGAAATAGCTGCAGTAGGATCAGCAAAGGGAAGGGATGCACAGCCCCACACCAGTGCCTGGGTCACTACAGCTGCACCCAGAGGGGAGCTTGGAGGAAGAAACTCCTGAGGCTGTCCCTGTAGGCAGTCATAGATGTGCCCAATATGCCCTGGCCTTGGCCAAGAGACAATGCATAGCACATGCACTGACAACCTAAGGCCCTAGGGACTGACACCATACTCCGACTTTTATACATTTCAGTGAAAATGATGCTAGCCAGACCACACAACCTGCACCTCACCATGTATTGGCTGTGGACTGCCTGCATCAGACAGAAGTAGCCCTGAATTACAGGTCTGTCAATTGCTGCATTCTCAAGGTGAGTCACTTTCCTGTACACCACTTGTAACCAGTACTATAATATGGTAGCATATGTATTTATCTGCCGCATGTATGCAAGGGAATATAGAGGGCTATATATATAGTGTGCTACTGGGCTACTTGCAGAGCTCTATACTGGGATACTTGGATACTTTATAGATCTAACAGACACTTGGGACAACAGGTACTCTGGTCACTAGTTTGTGCCCCATATTAGCCACTAGGCCACATGGCTGGAAATTCCATGACAGTAGTCCAGGGAGATGCCAAACTGTCTATGCCAGCAGAGCATAGAGTGGTCATCCCCTACCCAAAACACATCAATATTGCCATACAACTGCTGTAATGGTAAGTCTGCAGTGATATGCCAGCAGACCAGAATATTCCCCTATCTTGTTGATACTGTGAGGGAGGAACCCTCTCTGTCAGCTGGTGTGGATCAGTGGGCCAGGGGCAGTAGCATGTGCGATGGTGTTGATGGTTCGAATATGGCAGCATCCAATATCTTTTGGATGTGAGATACACATGTGGTGGTAATCCCACAGACTGTCCAAACCCCTCAATCTGGTACTGCATGAAAGCTGGACAAAGATGGACTGACTGAGGGCACAAAAGGCCATACCTACTGACATACATTATACACACTCTGAGTAATCTAGCAGGTGGCTAGTTTAACAGCAGGCTGCAACAGACATGTAAAGGCCATCAGTTTAATGTGTCAATAGGTACAACAAATCAGTGACCGATGTACAGTATAGCACTGGGAAACTAAAAATGTATGAGAAGCATAGCAGAGATATGATGTATAATGCTGGACATTCTGCAAAAACATGTACAGGGAAAGGTATGCAGACTGCCACCCTGTGTGTGGTGTTTCACTATTTACCCCGGTCACATCATATCTTTCAACCTCTGACAGCAGGAAATCTATAGAAATACAATGAATGAAAGTGGGACCAAGGATCTCAATTCGGGAGATGTTTAATCTGTTAGTGTTGACCTCAGTTTGTAGTGAAATCTTTTGTCTAGAGGCCTATCTGCTTACTTAGTGAGAGAAAGTGAACAGAACTGGTTTTATCTGGGCAGGGCATTACTGCAACTGTATTGTTTGGATAATAGGTCTGTTTTCTGTTTTTTGTGCCTTAAATCAGATATACCTGTTGCTCAAGCTGGTGCTGAGAGACTGACTTACTGCTTGGTGTGATATTCAGAAAAGATAAGAGTTTATTCTCAGTTATTGTCTGCACTTTTGATTTAATATTGCTGTAATCTGTACAACTGTTTTTACTGTCCTTTTTGTTGTGAGATAGAGCTAATAACTATTAGTGTTGACCTCAGTTTGTAGTGAAATCCTTTGTCTAGAGGCCTGTCTGCTTACTTAGTGGGAAAAAGTGAACCAAACTGGTTTTATCTGGGCAGAGCATTCTTGCAACTGTATTGTCTGGATAATAGGTCTGTTTTTTGTTTTCTATGCCTTAAATCAGATATACCTGTTGCTCAAGCTGGTGCTGAGAGACTGGCTTACTGCCTGCTGTGATAGTCAGAAAAGATAAGAGTTTATTCTCAATTATCGTCCACACTTTTCATAGGTTCATAGGTTCATAGGTTCATAGGTTCATACTAGGCTATCTGCCCTAGGGCATTTATAAGCCTAGCCAGAATGTGTTTGGCTTTCACCACCCATTTTAAATTTATTTTGCTATGCCATTTTTCGAGGTTAGTATACTGTGCCTCTGTCTAACAGTGACACAGAAGTGATACCCGGGGTAAACCTACGATCTCCCATCCACTCATCAAGATTCCTCTTGAAGAGAGTCAATGAGGGACTCTGCCTAACCTAGACTGGGATTTTATTCCAGAGTGAAGGGAGCCTCTGGGTTATGAATCTGTCCTTCCAGCATGTCCTATTTATTTCAGTGCTGAGGTTCAAGTCTCTCGAGCGCATAGCTCGATGGGATTTGGATTTTCTGAGGTGCAGCATGTCCATTAATTCCCGGTTGGACATGGCTTTATACGTCAGGCACAGATCACCTCTGAACAGGTTGAGTAGAGCTGGAGTTTCTTTAACCGGGCAGCATATGGCATCTGTTTGAGCCCTTTGATCCTCTTGGTGAGGTACTTTTGGGGTCTTTCCAGTTGCTGCAGGTGTCTGGTAAGGTACATTCCTAAAGGGGCATTGTACTGAATTATGGGCCTGATGAGGAATGAGTAAAGAGGCACGATGACCTCCCCTGATCTAGATGTGAATCCCTTCATGATTAGGTGGGCAATATAAAATGTTTTTCTAACCACTTTGGCCACATGGTTGTCAAATGAGAGATTGCTATCAACTTGGGTCCCCAGGTCCCTAATTACTTCTTCTGTACTTAATGGATTACCACCTATGTGGTAATTTGTGGGCACTTTGTTTTGCCAAAGGGATGACTATACACTTTTGGCATTTAGCTTGAGGCCATGGCTCTGGCAGCAGTTGTCTGTTTCTATGAGGCCCTTTTGGAGGATGCTTGTGTCGGCTGGAGAGTCGATTATGGCGCCCAGTTTGCAGTCATCTGTGAACTTGGTCAGCCACAGTCCTTCCGTGTTGGCCTGTACCTCCGAGAAATATATACCGAACAAGAGAGGTCCCAGGACTGAGCCTTGTGGGACACCACTTGTAACTGGTTTGGAGTCTGACATGGCTCCAGCAATTCTAACCATGTGGGTTCTGTCCTTGAGCCAGTTTGCAATCCATCTAGTGACATAGGGGTTTATATTTAAGCTGGTGAGCTTATCTATAATGCTCGAGTGGGGTATTGTATCGAAGGCTTTGCGAGGTCCAGGTAGGCTGTGTGGACCACCTTCCCTCGTCAATGGCCTTGGTGACTGTTTCAAAGAAATCAACCAGGTTTAAGAGGCAGGATCTGCCCTTAACAAAGCCGAACTGGGTAGGATCCAGTGTCTGTAGGTCCCCAATATCTTTATTTCTGAGGTCCATGATGATCCTTTCCATAGCTTTGCAGACCAAGCTAGTCAGGCTTATGGGGCGATAGTTTCCAGGATCCGTTGAGGCACCACCTTTATGGCGAGAGACCACTGTTGCTGTATGCCACTCTTTGGGCATATATCCTGTAGTAAGGCTGAGATTGAACAGTAGTTTTATGTTTGGGTTTAGCTCTTCTTGGAGTTCATGTAGGATGCAGCCCGGGACACCGTCTGGTCCCATTGATGCTGTGTTTTTTGCTTTGGAGAGGGCAGCTCTTACCTGAGCATCTGAGATGTCAGGGGGGCAGCACTCTGCTGGGATAGATATTTGCCCTTTTGGTGGGGAGAAGTTTGTGCTGAACCTGTCAGCTAGGATGTTGGCAATGTCTGTGGGTTCAGTGTATTTTTGTCATTTTGGACTAATTCTGAGCATATCTGGGAATTACCACCCAGGTTCCTAACATAACTAAAGAAAGCCTTGTGATTATCTTTAGTGTCCTGTGCAATTTTTCCTCGAAGCTGGACTTAAACAATTTTATGAGTGTCCGTAGTTTTTGCTAATACTGATCAGTGATGCTTTCCTTTTGGGATTTTTCTCTATCATTTAGTAGCTTCCTCCTTCTATTGTATAGTTTGTTTATGGCTGGGGTCCACCAGACAGGACGCCTGCCTTTGGAGGATTGGGTCTTGGTTTTATTTGGGATCGATGATCCATGCATTCCTGAAGGTGTTCATAGAATGCGTTTATAAAGGATTCTGCGGTCTGGGCCATATTTTCCACAGGCCGGGCTTTGAAGGATTCCACCTCAGTTTTGAGGAGTGTGAAATTTGCTTTAGAGAAGTTTTTCACTGTGGTTTCTGGGCAGGGGGAGGGGTCGGGATGTGAATATCCAGTGAGATTAGTTTATGGTCTGATCTTACCTGTGAGGGATACACTTCTGGTCTGGAGCATAGAGTCCCCATGTTGGTGATGATCAGGTCCAGTATGTTTTCCCCTCTTGTGGGAGTGGTAACAAGTTGTTCCATAGCATTTGAGTTTATAAATTCTAGGAACCTTTGGGCTAGGGTGTTGGAGCTAGAGTAATGCTCCCAGTCTATGTTTGGGTAGTTGAAGTCGCCCAATATAATGGTGTTTGGAGAGACCTTCATATTTTCCAGTGTTCTCAGAAAGGCTGAGTGGGGTTCCTGGGTTTGGGAGGGTGGTCTGTAGCAGGCTATAAACTGGAAGGCAGTTTTACCCACTGTTAGTTGCACATGGATAGTCTCTGATGCTTCATGCTTTGCCACCAACCTGGAGGTGTGGGTATCTTTTGATTTAATATCTCTGTAATCTGTACAACTGTTTTTACTGTCCGTTTTGTTGTGAGATAGAGCGAATATCTGTTAGTGTTAACCTCAGTTTGTAGTGAAATCTTTTGTCTAGAGGCCTGTCTGCTTACTTAATAAGAGAAAGTGACCAGAAATGGCTTTATCTGGGCAAGGCATTCCTGCAACTGTATTGTCTGGATAATAGGTCTGTTTTCAGTTTTCTGTGCCCTAAATCAGATATACCTGTTGCTCAAGCCAATGCTGAGAGACTGACTTACTGCCTGCTGTGATATTCAGAAAAGATAAGAGTTTATTCTCAATTATAGTCTGCACTTTTGATTTAATATCTCTGTAATCTGTACAACTGTTTTTTCCCACCCACCCTGTTCTTGTGGTGGTCTTATGATTGGTGGCTTTGAGTTGCCTGCCTCTGGTATAAAGTTGATACTGGACACCCCCTCCCCCCAGTCACATTACATTGGCTCATCCTACTGTTAATAGTGAGAATTTAGCAAAGGCCCACCCCTTTAGCTTCTGCAAATTGAATTATCTCTTTACCTTCTGCCTCTTCACTTTCGATTTAAAAAAAAAAAAAAAACTGTTTCCTACCATTCCTTGAACTAGTGTAGCCCAAATACAGATTTGCTGTATCCAGGATGTTTTGTAAGCTTCTAAGCGGTGCTCTTCAATTTTTCCATTAGATCTGCTAGTTCTCTGCTCTCCTGCACTTTTATTAGCTTATTATTCTAACACTTTAAACTATTCCCAGTGCCAGAAAGTCTGCTCTTCAACTTTTCCCTTAAAACTAGATGGCTTATCAGTAGTAGCACTAAAATCTGAATCCCTGTGACTAGCACTTGCTCTAAAACCTGCTGGAAAGCAGTAGGAAGCCCAAAACTGATACAAACACTCAATTCCCCTTGTTAATAAGGAGAAATTAATTGTAGGCACTAAACAGCCAATAATTGCAAAGTACCTTGCCAAGGTAAGGGAAAACAGCTCTTGTACTTTACAAAAGAAACACCAAACCAGGCATGTCCAAGGGTCAACTTCTGGTGATTTCTCCTGTCCACCTGGTGCATCTGGGCATACTGGGGCAATGCAGCAATTGCCTCATGTACACAGACAACCCTCTCCTCTTACCACCCCACACTACAACTTGCGAGAGATGCACATACATAGCCAAACTGGAAGCAACGCTCTCTCCAGCCAAGATTGTGTTAGACAGTCAAGAGGAGAAGGTTAACTCCTGCACTACACCTCAAGCAACACATAGCCCTTCAAAACTCATGCCACAAACATCCACACATTGTAACACTAAACCCACTTATGCGGAGGCCCTTAACATTAACCTGCCCAAGCAACAAGGACCTCCGAAGCTGAAACGCAAACAAACACCAATCACAATCAAAGTGACACATAGCTCAAAATACCAGTGTACCACCAAACAACAGCACCTAAGGCAAGACAGCATGCCAAACACTTTAGTCATAAGTGACTCTGCAGTCAGACACACTGATGTCCTACTCACCAGGCTGAACAAGGAGAAAATTACTGTTAGCTGCCTGTCAGGTGCCAGGATCTGCCACATAATGCATGCACTCAAGTCACTCCACAACAAGTACAAATATGGCTCTGTCATTGTCCATGTTGGTGTGAATGGCTTGAGACGTACCTCCCTGGACTACATGAAAAGAGACATGGAAGAGCTCTTGGATCATGTAGCCCAGGCAGGTATGACCCTAGCCCTAAGTAGCATCTGGCTTTCAACCAGAATGATACCACAGTATAAGGACAAAATGATTGACTTCAACAATTGGCTAAGTTTCTGGTGTTATTCAAAGGGGATCCAGTATCTGTCTGCCTGGGATGACATGATCAACAAACCACGATGCTTTGCCAGAGATGGTCTGCACCTGTCACCCCTGGGATTCAGGTTACTGGCTAAGGCTCTTGCCACCCCTATAGTGCCTCTTTTAGGGAGGGCTCAAAGGACAAAACCACCACCGTAACAGATATAAGCATGCAAAATCTGAAGGTAATGCTACTCAATGCTAGAAGTCTAAACCTCAAAATGCACTCTCTCTATGCACTCCTAAAAAATGGAGAACATTGATATCCGTGCAGTAACTGAGACCTGGTTCAAGGGTCCAGAGAGCACTCCTGCAATACCAGACTACCACTCTTACCACTCTTTTCAGCCACCAAACCAGGACCGAAGCACTAAAGGCAGAGGAGTGTCCATATTCACCAAGGATATTCACACTTCCAGGCTAGTTGCCCAACACAATGCATCTGAAATTCTACAGGTGCAACTAACACTAGGTAAGACTGCAATCCAAATTGTAGCTTGTTACAGATCCCCCACCATGCCCCAAGATTCTCACTACACCTTTCTAAACATACTGGAAAATATTAAGATACAACCAAACACCCTAACACTGGGTGATTTCAACTAAGCTGCCATTAATTGGGAAAACTACTCAGGTACCAACACCTTCACCCAACTGTTCTTGGAATTTATAAATTCCAACGCCTTGGATCAATTAATCCATAATCCCACCATGGACTCAAATATCCCAAACCTGGTCATTACCAACATAGGATATTGATTTTCCACACCAGTTTTCACCCCCTCATTGGTCAGGTATGACCATAAGCTAATCACCCTTGACGTCCACATCCTCCCCCACCCCCCAGTAGGGAAACCTCCATAAAAAACTTCTCCAAAGCCAACCATGCTACTCAAGTCAGAAGCGACAAACTTCATGACACCCATGCAGACGGGAACTGAAAGTTTGACGGATGAATCCTACACTAAGGCACTGTGTGAGCACATCCACTTGTGCACAAATCATGCCATTCCAAATAGAACCAAGACAGTCTCCTCCAAAAAAGGAACCCAATCTGGTGGTCCCCTGCCATGGAACCCAATCTGGTGGTCCCCCTGCCATAAACAAATTATACAACAGAAGGAAGAAACTGTTGCAGAAAAGAGGAAAATCCCAGGATGCAAAAAACTCCCTTACCAGCATCAGTAAGAAGCTGAGATCCCTCATAAAATCCTCCAAAGCTAGTTACAAAAATAAAATTGCCAAAGATTCCAAGGACGACCAAAAGGCATTCTATAGTTATGTCAAGAATCTAAATGGCAATGCTCAAATCTGCTCTGAACTACAACAGAATGCCATTAAATATACTGATCCCAAGGATATTGCCAGTATCCTGGCAGATCAATTCAGTGTCAACTTCACCCCCCTCTCACCCTCTAAAGGGCCCATCTCAATACCAAAAGATTGCCAAAGTCCAGTAATCATGGCCACACAGGTGAAAAACTCACTCTTCAAAGCTAAGAATACAGCATCCATCGGACCAGATGACACCCCGGGCTGTGTACTTCATGAACTACAAAATGAGCTGGCACCTCATGTTTAATCATAGCCTCACCTTAAGCTTCATGTCCAATGAGTGGCGCACAGCTACAGTTATCCCACTCCACAAGGGGGATCCACCTTGGATCCTGGGAACTATCATCCCGTCAGTCTGATGAGCCTGATCTGCAAAGCCATGGAACTCATTATCATGAAACTTATAAACAAAGACATTGGCAACCTTCAAACACTGGACCCCACCCAGTTTGGTTTTGTAAAGGGCCGATCTTATCTTCTCAACCTGATTGACTTCTTCGAATCAGTCTCCAGAGCCATGTATGAGGGTAAGGCGGCACACACAGCCTATCTGGACCTTGTCAAGGTCTTCGACGCCATCTCCCATTCTGGAATCATAGATAAACTTACTAAGCTGAGCATTAATCCCTAGGTCACTTGATGGGTTGCCAACTGGCTTACTGACAGAACCAATACTGTAAAAGTAGCTGATTCAAAATCCAGCTTCAGACAAGTGACAAGCAGAGTACCTCAGGGTTCAGTCTTGGGACCGCTCTTGTTTGGCATCTACTTCTCTGAAGTACAGGCCAGCACTGAAGGACTCTGGCTAACAAAGTTTGCAGATGACTGCAAACTGGGAGCCATTATTGAATCCCCAAATGATGTGGATATTCTACAAAAGAGCCTTACGGAAACAGGTGCTTGGTAAAAGAGCCATGGGCTCAAGCTCAATGCCAAGAAATGTATAGTTATCCCCTTTGGGAAAAAACATGTACCCATGAATTACCACATAAGTGGTAGTACACTAAAGACCAAAACTGTGATAAGGGACTTAGGGACACAGGTGGACAGTGGTCTCACCTTCAATAACCATATAGCCACAACAGTCAGGAAATCCTTCTATGTGGCACACCTCATCACTAAGGGCTTTTCATTCAGGAAAAAGGAGGTCATTGTCCTAGTGGACTCAGCCCTCATTAGACCCATTATAGAGTTTACCCACCCATTATAGAGTACAATGCCCCATGTGGTATGTACCTCACAGGACATCTGCATCAACTGGAAAGGGCACAGAAATACTTCACTAAAAGAATCAGAGGCCTAAAGCAGATGCCCTATGCTGACCGTCTAAAAAAACTCCAGCTATACTCTGTCGCATATCGGGTACTCAGAGGCAATCTCTGCTTAACATACAAGGCCATGTCAAGCCCAGTGCTGTTGGACATGCTACTCAGAGCCACATGCTCCAGAGATCTAAACCTGGACATCACAATGAACAAAATGTGCTGGAGGGATAGGTTCATGACCCAGAAACTCCCACTACTCTGGAATAGACTGCCCATACATGTCAAGCTGAGCGCCTCTTTGGCCCTCTTCAAAAGGAACCTTGACGACTTAATGGGCGATAGGGAATTCATCCCGGGGATCACATCAGTCACCTTGCTAAACATGGGACCGGGGAAGTAAATATTCTGCAAGGAAATAGCAAGGGAATTATTATGGCTATGCATGCATAGGCCCTAGACCCGATAGCCTAGTACCAACCTATGAACTTATGAATATACTTGCTCCTACAAGCATAGAATGTGGATAGAATAACAGGTCCTGCATTCCCTTGACTCACCTGGTGTGCATGGAATCTGAAACTGAAATATCTGTCAGCATTTCTTTACTGCAATCTTGACTGATTTGCCACTAATTTGCCAGAAAACAATGATGTTATGTGAAACGGGCCAAAAATATGCAGCAAGAGTCTGGACAGTCTGTGAAGCTTCCCTGGGCAGAAACATAGATACGGCATGTGGTGAAAGGACTTAGGGTCAAAGGTAGGCCAGTGGCTCTCACATTGCCTGGGCAAACCCAAAGGGCAAAAATAGAAACAGTGCTTGGTAAAGACCATGGGCTAAAGTCAGCCAAGAAATTATAGTTATCCCTTTGGAAAAACATGTACCCAGAATTACCACATAAGTGTATACTAAAAAACTATAGGACTTAGGACACAAGTGGACAGTGGTCTCACTCAAACCCATATACCACAACATAGAAATTTTTTTTTTTTTTTTTTTTTTTTTTTTTTTTTTTTTTTTTTTTTTTTTTTTTTTTTTTTTTTTTTTTTTTTTTTTTTTTTTTTTTTTTTTTTTTTTTTTTTTTTTTTTTTTTTTTTTTTTTTTTTTTTTTTTTTTTTTTTTTTTTTTTTTTTTTTTTTTTTTTTTTTTTTTTTTTTTTTTTTTTTTTTTTTTTTTTTTTTTTTTTTTTTTTTTTTTTTTTTTTTTTTTTTTTTTTTTTTTTTTTTTTTTTTTTTTTTTTTTTTTTTTTTTTTTTTTTTTTTTTTTTTTTTTATACCTTTTTTTTTTTTTTTTTTTGCAGTAAAGTGTGTAATACTACATAAGTAGGGGTTCTACTTTCACAGCATCCAATGCATGTCTGTGTGTGTAAATATGTCCCCTGATAACACTAGAGACATGCCCATGTGACCTACTCCTATACATTTTCTGGCCCTGGGACTAGATGCTGGCCCTAAATTGTCCTTCTCTACATAAGCATAATTGATATCTGCAACCATCTACAGTTGTACGTGCAGACTATCCAGGTGACATATATCAAGGGTAGTACTGAACATGTTTTTATTTAAGATGCTTAGTTAAAAGTTTTTGTTTTGTGTTGTATTGTGTTTTAGTGTTGTAACTACATTTTACTCAGTTTCAATTATACTTAATTAGTTTTGGCAGAGATAATGACTGGCACTATATAAGGGATGTTACTGATTTGTTTGAATGCATCTGATGAAGTCTTGGTTAGAGACAAGACAAAAATATGGTGATTTTAAGTTAAGCATTATGTACTAGTTTTTCATTAAAGGGGTGCTTTATTCAAGAGCTGACCATGTTAATTGTGGCTATTTTCTTCTGGGGTGCCTTTTTGCCTTTGGACACCCTACACACCCATAATGGCCTGCACTATCCACTGCTCCCTCACACGTCATTCCCCACAGTTTGGCAACACACTACATGTGTGGCTAACACCAACATAGTAGCAATACTGGGTCATGTCCCTGTATGCTGGGACAGATTGTGCGGTATGTCTCTATAGCCATCAATGCAGTGTACTGTGGTGTGTCCCTATGGGTAAATCCCCACTAATGGTGACACAGCCACTGTCAGAGAAATAGCAGTGTACTATTCCAACAGCTATGCAATACATAAGGTCTTATTGTAGGCAGAATATAGTTAGGTTATCTGAATGTGTGAAGTGTGTCCCTACCTGCAGGCCTGTGACTTGCAAAACTGGGTAGCTGATAATTCAGTAGCAGGCTTGTGACTTGCAAAACTGGGTAGCTGATAATTCAGTAGCAATAACATATGGGGATTAAAATTGCAAGCATCAGTCATTACTTGCTGTGTTCACAACAATGTAATTGAAGTACAACACAGTGGATTTGAACTCAGGACTGTGTATGGCAAAATGTTCTGTATGCAAGGAATTTAACAGACTGACCTACTGAGTCAGTTCAGGAACAGGTGCATTTGCCAGATATATGTGCATGCATACAGCTTTAACACATGTTGTCCACATCCATTGGTATGGCTTTCATAGGCAGTTGTTCTGCAGCAGGGTCCCAGCTGAACATATGCACTGTGCTATTGATGCTTAGCAGGTGTGCTTAAAAATTCTGCAGATAAAAGTGAACATGTACCTATTATCACAGGCCTAAAATGCTGCCATTAATATTTATTTGGCTGTCTATTGGTGTATTTTTTCATCAGAGTCCAAGGTACATTCCCATTTCTTCAATTAGGTTCAACTGCAGTCTATCAGTGGCACTCAGTATGTTTTCCTGAAAACACCTGCTTCAGTTAAGATCCATGTGTCCTAGTGGACTAGTGTGGTAGGCTGTAGTTGAAAGGTATTTGGGTTTGAATCATGGCAGTGGTCATTTTTGTACATGTGCCTAACACTTTGAGAAACACAAAAGATTATTAAGGCACATTATAGCACTTTTATGTGGGATTGTGTGATGCGCCACATCGGGGCATGTGCTAAAAAATTAAAAAGAAAAGAAAAATGGGTGATAGGACAGTGGTAACATGGGGGCAAGCAGGGGGGAAACATAGTGAAAGGCAGGTAGGGCTGAGCAGGATGCGTGCAGGGAAAGACCACAGCTTTCTATTTTTTGTACAGTAACAGCAGTGCATTTTGACAGATTTGGAGGATGAATTTGGACTCTCAAACCACAGAGAGAGAGAGGTGAGGACAACATAAATGTGTTGCCAGGCCAATTAGACCAAATTAGTTGTGTCCAGTGGACATGTGTGAGAAATGGAGAGCTATATATGGGGCAATATATTTTTGTGGGACATGTGCCTATTTTTTATTTTAATAAGGAGAGAGTGGAATGTTGGGGAAGGGATATAGGTATATGTGGGGAGGTAAGTTGGATAGAAGAGGATGCAACTGCAGACAGACAGGACAGCAGACATGGGCAGTGTGTGACACATGAGGGGGGTAAATAACTTGGATGGGGAGGATGTTGTGGAATCCAAGGTGCATGTGCCTCCAGATGTCAGTAGTGTGACTGAGGTCCCTACCCATGGGCAGTCCACACTGCTCCTTCACAGCCCTGACTGTGGCTGTGGTGAAAGCTGCATGCCAGGGCCAGCAGGCCCACCAGGTATCTAGTCTGCCCTCAAGCTGGAGCAGGCACTGTTCATAAATCTTATGAAGAATCCTGTGCACTATGGCCAGTAGTTAATCCTGGGTGACTATTGCCCCTCTGCTACTGTTCCTGAGGGACAGACCCTGTCTCCTGAAGCAGTTCCACCAGAAGCTGGTGCAGGGCTAGCAGAGGGGCCACCACCAGCTTGGATCCCAGATGTGTTGGTACCTGGTGCCATGGCCGGCTGAGGTAGAATAGGTGGATCAGCAGGAACTGGCCTACGCTGACATGCTGTGATTATGGAGGTGAAGCAATACATTTAGGTTAGCTATGAACAAAACTATTGTTAGTAATAACAGCATGCCAGAACATTGGAAATAACTACATTACATTTCAATGCATATTATGTTAAATGCAACAATAAATAAAAGAACAGTGCAGTATATTAACAGCATGCAAGTAACAATTACGGCATAAGGCCAACAGAGTAGGTGAGTCACTAAGATGTTAATATGCAACCAGTATAATACATAACAATAATAAAACATATGCCCCAAAATAAAGTTTATGTAACAACATATGTTAATAGTAAACCATAACCAATGAATAACAATAATAAATATTTGAAGATAAGGGGTGGAGAGAGAGAGAGATACAGTCCATTAATACCATTCTGGGCTAAATAGTTGACAACAGTACTTCTATCTAAAATAATCTATCTATCACTCCTAAAAAAATAATCCTTTGAAGTATGCTATCTACACTAGTTTAAATAATGTACCTGCATTGCTTGTGTTGTCTTTTTGGTTACCAGCATATGCCTGTTTGCTGTATTCTGCTGAGTGGTGTAGGAGCCTGGAGCCTTGTGAGGCTGCCCTGAGCAGTGACAGCTGTGCTCAAACAAAGGAAGTGACAGCCTAAGCTGTAGTACAGTAGTGTTTGGTTGGACCTCCAGCTCTTTGTAGTCTTTAGAAGGTTGTTGCTGTGCATCCTGCTTTGCGGTCGTTCACGCTGGTTAAACAAGGTTAAACTGTTAAACTCAGGCAAAAACTTTCTCTTTTGCGCTCCAAAACTGGTCTAACTTGCATTTCAAGGTTAAACTACTCTGTCTCCAAAGCCTCCTGCTTTCTAAACAGCTTTGAACTTTTTGCTCACTCCACTTTTTTGTTTAAAGCTCTGTTAAACAAGTAAAGCACTTGTTCAAAAAAATTTTACTAAATTAAAGTCCTTACCCAACAAAAGTAAGTCACTCTTTCACCTAAATTTTCTGAGTACATTTTTATTCTGTCGACCTGGTCTAGGTCAGTTGCTGGCGCCCTCTTCAGTTGCTGAGGTGAATTCAACAAGGGGGCAATGTTTGCCTCCTGTCCTCTGTACACAGACAACCCTCTCCTCCTCCCAACAAATACAAATATATCATAGAGATGAGACCTCTGCCAACAAACAGGCCTGGCCTCTCTCATCATTAGGCCAAAAGCAAGACCAGTCAGGAGAGTAGCCCAACTGGAAAACCACTACAAAGGTTCAGTCAGATAGAACTATCTAGCAAACCAAACAAAAACCAAAACACACAAACAAACACAACCGGAGGGGAAACACAAACACACAAAAAAACAACAGAGGCCTCCAAAACAATCAAGCAACACAACACTCACCTCCACAGCAAGCACAACACATACAACTCACAACAAAGAAGTAAAGCATACAAGTAAACAGCCCTTAAGGCCAAAGAACAAACCAGATACACTTGTAATAGGTGACTCCATGAGTCATACACACTGGTTAGGTGACTCCACCAAGGAACAGGTCGTCAAGGGCCACCAGACTGAAGCTAGAAAAGGTCGATACATAACACAAGCATAGGAGCTGTGACAGCACCAGCAAACACAAAGCAGGCTCACCCATTGCCTCAGAACAACCTGACTCAGTCATTGTAACCTCCCTATATGATATGAAAAGAGACAAGAGAGGAGCTCTGATAAAGAGACATGCCATGCTCGACCGACCCAATGCAGCCACACCGTACCCTTCCAACCCTGAGCCAAATACAAAGGGAAAATGATCAGTTTTAACAATTGTTACTGTCATTTGATCAGTTTAACTTCTCACTGCTTGGGATGACATGCTGCTTATCCAATGCTGTTCTGTTGATGAGCGCTTGCACCCCCTGGCACCCACACCTTCCGGATCCTGGCCAAGGCCAGGGCTCACACTATAGTGCCTTTTTTTTGACAAACTCTTCAAAGGTAAAACCTACAAACCTAAAAACAGAAGGAAAAACTAACAAAAAACTAAGGGTAATGTACGCAAGATGCAACAGAAGTACCGGCTAAGTCAGTAGCCCTCCATGTCCGGTTCGTGCATGTCTGTCAAGTCTGTGCAGAAACTAGTTCAAGGCTCAAGCACCCACCCCAGCACTACTCATGTCATGCCTCATGCCCAAAACCCCAAAACCCCAACCTTGGAAGGAGGGGAAAGGGGAGGGATCCCATATTTTCATCAACGATACCCACGCCTCCAGGATGAAGCATCGGAGACTATCCCAGGTAGGCTAAACCATAGGCAATAGCAGTTTGTAGCATGCTACAGACTCATCAACCACCTCACCCTCAGGAACCCCACATTATGAAGACATTCGATAGTACTGGAGAGTATGAATGTCCATCATTATACTGGGAGACAACTAAGACAAACACTACCCAAACATAGTACTAAGAAGCCCCAACACCCAGCCCACCCTAGAGGTTCCTTCAAATAAACTCAAATGCAATGGAACAACTAACAACCATTCCCACAAGCAGAGAGAGACATACTGACCTGATCATCACAAACAACATGGGGACAAAATGCTCCACTTTTGGTATATCCTAAGATCAGATCATAAATTAATCTCACTGGAAATCCATCCCCACCCCCACCCCTGCGCACCAAAGACCACAGTGAAGAACTTCTCAAAAGCAAACTTCACACTTCTTGAAGTGGAGTGGTATCAAGGCCCTGGGCCAGTGGGAAACCACAAACCCACACTGCTGAATCCTTTGCAAATGCCTCTATGGGCACCTTCAAGAATGCACGGATCATGCAATCCCAAATAAAATCAAGACCCATTCCCCCCCAGCAAGGCAGCAGGTCTGGTGGACCTGGTGGACCCCATCCATAAACAAACTTTACAACAGGAGGAGGAAGCTACTACATGACAGAGCAAAATTCCTAAAAGGGAAGGCATCTCTGATCAGTACTAGCAAAAACTACGATCACTCATAAAATCATCCAAGCAACTTTGAGAGAGAAAAAATGAAAAGACACAAAAGACAATCACAAGGCCTTATTTAGCTATGTTAGAAACCTGGGTGGAAACTCCCAGATATGCTCAGAGTTAGTCCAAATGACAAAATACACTGAACCCACTGACATTGCCAACATTCTGGCAGACAGGTTCAGTGCAAATTTCTCCTCCCAAAAGGAGAAATAACTATCCCAGCAGAGTGTAGCCTCCCTAACATCTCAGATGCCCAGGTGAGAGCCACTCTCTCTAAAGCTAAAAACACAGCATCAATGGGACCGTATGGTGTCCCAGGCTGTGTGCTACATGAACTCCAAGAGGAACTAAACCCACACATAAGGCTGCTGTTTAATGTTAGCCTTACTACAGGATACGTACCCAAAGAGTGGTGTACAGCAACAGTGGTCCCACTTCACAAAGGCGGTGCTTCTATGGACCCTGAAATACCCATAAGCTTGACGAGCCTGGTCTGCAAAGCTATGGAGAGGATCATTATGGAACTCATAAACAAAGACATTGGGGACCTACAGACATTGGATCCTACCCAATTTGGCTTTGTCAAGGGCAGATCCTGCCTTTTGAACTTGGTCAACTTTTTTGAAACAGTCACTAAGGCCATTGATGAGGGTAAGACAGTTCACACAGCCTACCTTGACCTTGCAAAAGCCTTTGACACAATACCCCACTCGGGCATCATAGACAAACTCACCAGTTTAATGTAAACCCATATGTCACAAGATGGGTTGCAAACTGGCTCAAGGACAGAACCCACAGGGTCAGAGTTGCTGGAGCTATGTCAGACTCTAAGCCAGTCACAAGTGGTGTCCCCCAGGGCTCAGTCCTGGGACCCCTCTTGTTCGGCATTTATTTTTCCGAGGTACAGGCAAACATAAGAGGACTGTGGCTGACAAAGTTCGCAGATGACTGCAAACTGGGCGCCATAATTGATACTCCAGCAGACACAAACATCCTTCAGAGAGGCCTCATAGAAATGGATAATTGGTGCCAGAGCCATGGCCTTAAGCTGAACGCCAAAAAATATATAGTCATACCCTTTGGGAAAAACAAGATACCGACAAATTACCACATAGGTGGTAATCCATTAAGTACAGAAGAGATAATCAGGGACCTAGGGACCCAGGTTGACAGTAACCTCTCATTTGACACTCACATTGCCAAAGTGGGAAGACCTTCTATATTGCCCACCTTATCATGAAGGGTTTCACATCTAGATCAAGAGAGGTCATTGTGCCCCTGTACTCTTCTCTTATCAGGCCAATGATTGAGTACAATGCCCCATTTGGGATGTATCTCACCCGACACCTGCAGCAGTTGGAAAGACCCCAAAAGTTCCTCACCAAGAGGATAAAGGGTCTTAAACATACGTCATATGCTGCCCGACTGAAAAAACTACAGCTCTATTCAGTCGCATACCACCTACTCAGAGGTGATCTGTGCCTGATGTACAAGGCCATGTCCAATCCGGAATTAATGGACATGCTCCACCTCAGAAAATCCAAATCCATCAGAGCCACGAGAACAAGAGACTTAAACCTCAACACAGAAATAAATAGGATGTGCTGGAGGGACAGATTCATAACCCAGAGGCTCCCTACACTCTGGAACAGAATCCCAGTCCATGTTAGGCAGAGCCCCTCACTGACTCTATTCAAGAGAAGTCTTGACGAGTGGATGGGAGATCGTAGGTTTACCCCAGGGGTCATCTCTGTGTCACTACTAGACAGAGGCACAGTAAACTAAACCCTAAAAGGGCGTAGTATTCTCATCCTAAGGGGTGGTGAAAGCCACACACACTCTGGCTAGGCTTATAAATGCCCTAGGGCAGTTAGCCTAGTACGAACCTATGAACCTATGAACCTACTGTTCTGCCCTTTCGTTATGTGTAAAAGTGCTCTATAGCTGCTGTAGCATGTACATATCTCTCAAGCTATCTGCCTGGGGCAGTATGGGCCAAGCAGTAATAACTGTGGGTTTACAACTACACAGAACACTTGCACATCAGATGTACCTACATTACTACCAAGGCATACTATTGGCTGATGTAGTGTTACATTGGTATTTACATAATCATGTCAATGATACATCTGTGACAGAGGGATCACACAATGGTAATCACATTCCATGACAGCGTGTCACTTGAGAGACATGCATGTGTGCAGTACAGTTAACAACTATCATGCCTTGCTTGGCAGGCATGGGGATAGAACCCAATAGTAGTGACAGCAGTGGACATATGCATCAAATGTATTAATTGAGTACAGCTAACTTTAACACACACTCCAGGTATGCAGCCATACCAGACCTTACACATTTTATTTTTTTTTTATTTTATTTTATTATTATTACACTTATTTCCTGTTTTTATGTTGTATTTTCACATTCCTGGTAATGATTGTAGCAGCCTCTGACATGTAAACACACGATAATGTACTCATAATATGGGCTACCTCACCCATTTACCTGTTGTTTCTGTGGAGAGAATATCTGTAAACATTATGTGACTGATACTGTAATATATAGACCTACCTAGCACTGGATTTGAACCCTGGTCTGTGTGTAACAAAAATGTACTTCATAGACAGCATATAGCAATCTGAGCTACTGAGTTACTGGTGATTACTGACTGACTGATATTAGTCTGGAGCTCACCTAGCACCAGAATATGACCTGCTAATACTGGTACAGTTCCATACTTAACAGCAGTGACAGCTGAACACACATGCATAATTTTCAAGCATGACAGAGATACTAGGTAATGTATATATGACTACAGAGAATTCAGGTGTACACATTTCATTGTTAGTGTGTTGAAATATCTGTGAAGTCAGGAGACAATATCCAATTATGGGTTATTATTTGCAGTGTACAACTAGTACACTGTTACACCCAATTGCAGCACCATACCTCACAGCCGGAATGCTTGTAGCTGACATGCAATGGTGATAACAAGACAATCCTGCTGTACATGTTTACCTTGGTGTTACTGCTATTGCTCCATGTGTTGTTGCAGACCAGTTATCATACGTGATTTCTTACAAAACAACTCTGAACATACGCTTATTGCACAGAATTTATTAGACTTCCATTATGCAGGTACTGATACTATTTTGAGGTTTTATTGTAGAACAGTTGTAATAATTTATTTCTTGCAAAACAGTCCTGTTGCACAACAGACTTTATTAGACGTACCTTCATGCAGGCACAGATACTATTTTGCATTTTTATTGCACAACAGTTGTCATAATTGATTCCAGGAAAAACAGCCCTACTGCCAAAGTCATTGCACAACAGACTTTATTAGAAAAATCTTCAGACAGTTAATGATATAATTTCATGTTTTTATTGCACATTTGTAATTATGCAGGTGTTGCAACTCAGCTGTAATTCCGAAGTTATTGCACTACTGCATTTTATTGCATATAATAGTTTACTATGGTTAATGCTTTAGTCTTCCCTGCTTATGGCACTACAGTTGGAAGTCTGCAGAGCTTGCAGTACAGGTGTAAGATCACATTCACTGCAATACAATCTTTACTGTATATACCTAATCACAGTTAATACGTTACTCTTTCTCACTTATTTGACTATAGGTAGCAAAATACATCTTTACTCACCGCACTCACTATGCAACCTGGCCAAACACCTGGCATGCTCCTTGATGTTGTGTGCCCCCTCCTCTGCAGCTGTTGGGAGAGAAGGACACCATTATGCATACCAGTTTAGCAGACATTCAAGATTAGCTATTGGTGAAACACAGGTAATGGTATTTACATACAAGTGAGACATTCCCAGCCAGGAATACTTGGACTCAGGTGTCCAAGAGAGCCCCATTCCATCTTTTCAGGTTGTCATGATGGTAACAACACTGCTCACCTGTGCAGGGGATACCAGTTGCACTGGTGAGGTCTTTGCCAGCCAGTCCCCGGCCTCAACCTTACACTCTGAGATCTGGTAACTTCCTGCATCAGACAGACCTCATGGTTTTTTACAAGGAATCCACCCGTGACCCTGGACTCCTGAATATCCCAATGCTGCACCCAAAAGTGTGAACCCTCTGCAATGCCTGCCATTGTACCCTTCAGAGTCAGAACTCCAATGGATTATGCTGTATTCCCACCCATTGGGCTTAATATAGCCTGTTTTTCTGCCCATACATACCACTAGGCAATATTTAAAACTGTGGGGCATCACTTAGTTCTGCTCAAATCAGCTCAGCTTCACTGATCAGTGCTTAAACTGGCAATGTTTAGCAGTGTGCAAACCAGCTAAGCACAGATGAGTGTGCCAAGCACTGCCAGGCATTGCTAAACTGTATCTTGCTTAAGCAGTGCTTCGCAAGGCTTAGCACATCTTAGCAGAGCTTAGCTGAGCAAAGCAGATCAGGATTTAAAAATAATTAGTATAATTTATATTTGAAAAATAAATGCTTAATATTCCCTCCAGGTATTCAAACCCTGCTCCTTTTGTACATAAGGCCATAGCTCTACCCATTTGGCTACATGGACATGTGGAATGCTGCTATACATTTACATATACCTCTGAACTACCTTTAAGCACTGCTGAGCACCGCAGTGTGCCATGTAAACCTGCTCATCAATGCTTAAACTTGACCTTTAATTAAATAATTAAATACATCTGGTTTCCATTTTTAGATGGCTGGTGTCTCAGCACCACTTAGCAGGGATGCACTTCACACTGCACAAACATGATTTTTATTTAAAAAAAAAAAAAAAGGTAATTACATTGCTATACTCCCATTTGAAAGGGCAGTGAGTGTATTACTCTGAGTGATATTCATTGTAAAACAGAAACCAATCTGAGTGACATTCATTGTAAAAAAGAAACCTCTGCTTTATATAATTATATAATTAAACATCCTGGGACTTTGGTTATCTTTATAGATATTTACAAAATTATTTTACCTTTGCCGAACAAGTTGGATTAGACTAGCTTGCTTTCTGGTAAGGAACATTTTGGATGGTCAAAGTTGTGCTTTTTCCATGAGGGTTAAACAAATTGTTTTAATAGTTCATTTCATTTATTAAAATTTTTTCATGTGCATGCATTTGATTAATAAAATAATTTTTGTATCTTTAACTTAGTATTAATTAAAGACAACGTCACTTTGACTTTCCCTGTTTAAAAGCTATGGGTTTCCTAGACTTGATATACTGATGAAGGCATAAGCAAAATCAGTCTAATGGATTTTAATCTTGGTGTCATTTTTCATGCCAGGTTGCTGTATTTAGATTTCTGTTTTTTTGTGCACCTATTGAGTAGACTTTATGTGCAGATACTTTGGTTTCTTCCATGTATATATTACATTAATGGCTACTCTTTAGAGGGTAAGTTTATTTTTTATGTCCTGTCTAGTAAGCATGCTATAATAACTTCCCGTTTAACAGGGATTTTTATGCTATTATTCCATTGTGCCAAGATATGATTTAAAGAGAGTACACAGGCTGTCTTCTTGTCCTAACCAGAACATAACATCTAATCCTATTACCAGCTCACGGTCCAACTGAATGGTTAAATTCCATAGTCTAAAATTTAGCTGTAGGTCACAAGAGTCTTGTGGCTTGAGTCAGTGACCTAAAATATACTAGTGTTTCTATGGATACCTACATTGGATTTTATGCCTTGGTATTCTTAAGCTATTCAGACCAGATTCAAAAAGCAGTGCTGTCCACATGTTTTGAGAAATGGTTTTGTTATTTGATAGACTTTCAATATTCTAATCAAAACTTTCCTTTTTACTGATATTAAAACCTGTTCATCATCTGAAATGCTTTCAACATTCTAAGCAAACGCAGAGCCTGCTTTTACAGGGTTGCCTCTAACTGCAGTGTTTCTCTATATTTTACATTCCTTCCTTCCTTCTGGGTTGTTAAATTGCCATGTCATATCTCTGACACTGCATGGTGTTTAAGGCCCTTTTTTACCCAGGTGTTATATTCTGGGCTGGCATATGTTTTTTCATCCTTTTATGGACCATGCTTTTTGTAATCTGCTACCAGAAGTATTGCCTGCCTCTAGCCCAGTAATCAGACCATGGTGTTGATCCAGTAAGCCAACAAGGTGGATTTGATGTACTTTGGTTATGTAGGTTAGCAACATCTGCCTGGATAGTGTTAATGGCATAAGTCTTGTTTTATCTGAAAACCTCAGACCAGAAACATATCTAGTGAAAAACAAATGTTACAAGCCATGATTTTTCCCTAGATTTACTTACCTTAGAAAATATTATACTATATATTTTATATATATATATATATATATATATATATATATATATATATATATATATATATATATATGTATATATATATATATATATATATATATATGTATATATATATATATATATTTATGGGTCTATGACACATGCTCGACTAGCATATGTCCGAATCACAAAACATTGAACACACATATACGAAAGCGCTTAACATTGAAAAGCGCTAACGTGTATATGTAGTTAAAAACAAAATCTACATTTCTGCAGTGGGGCTTTCCCTGCACCCCCCACACCCCCCTACTTTATTATTCTCACTCTGAGATCACACTTCAGTGGGATAAAGGAAATTTTACCTTACCCGCACTGTAGTCCGATCTACTAAACAGGCACACATACACGGAAGCACTTGTCGATTTTAAACACTTTCGTGTATGTGTGTTCGATGTTTTGTGATTCGGACATGTGCTAGTCGAGCATGTGTCCGGATCCCATATATATATATATATATATCACTGAAGCTTGCAAGAAAATCACACAAATAAAATCCCAGACCAGGCTGGATGCAAGACAACTCTGACTAATGTTGATGCAGTTGATTTCTTGAGCTGGTTGTGAATCAGGTTTTCAATTCACAGTCCTTATGATGATTAATGGTTTGAGTGATATTTGGGTGCCATGAAGCTTCCAGCATGTAGTTTGAGATCAAAAAAGGTGGAAGAGCTGAAAGCAAAGATCTTGAAATTCTTCCAAAATCTCAAGCGTTACAATAAAAAATGAGGAAGGCTGTTCTAGATTAGTTCCATTCCTTTATTGTTCATGTCAAGGCAGATGAGCGCTAACTAAATGTCAGATTAAGGTGGTCAGCATTTATTACATTCAGTTAGGGGCATATTTGTGGAAGAGCCAACCCCACACATGAACCACATACCAGAAGCTTTGTGGCTTCCAAATATCACTCAAACCAAGAATCTCCACAAGGACCATCGACTGAAAATCTGATTCAAAACCAGCTCAAGAGATCAACCGCATCAACATCAAAGGGAGAAAACTGAGTTCAAGGAAAGGGTCATACCCATTGCCACAGATGTTAATAACCTCACCGACCCTCTCAGGTAAATGTAGGGACAGTTTATTTTGTACTGTTCTGCATAAAGAAATTAGAAACAAATTAATGTCACTAAATGTCAGTGCATCTCTTGCTCAATGAGTGAAATGCCATTTAAGGATACAAAAGTTCGCAGTGAGAAGTTACCCATTCATACTGAATGAGATAGCCAGTAGTGTTCCAGACTGCTTTGTAATGGGACCATTACGTTACATTACCCATAGCTGATGGCTGAAATGAACAACAATCCTATCAAGGTGGCTGTTTAAATATGTTTAACATTTTACCTTCTTGACATTACTATAATCTCTTTCATCCCTTCTCAGTCGATCCTGTGCTGTCTTGACTTGAATACTTTTATTGATCCCTCCTTCCACCCCCTTTTCATAATATTATAAGTCAATATCATGTCCCAACCCCCTGTCTCTTGTGAGTAGCACTGAGAAGATCTCCCAACAAAAGTCCTTACCAGGAGAATCCAAGGTATAAAGACATTCTCCTATAGATCTAGATCACCTTAAAGTCCAATGTCTAAACATGGTGTCCTACAGGTTACTGAGAGGCGATCCATGTCTGGCATGCAAGGCATCTTCAGATCCAGTTCTGATAGACCTTTTGCACATCCACAAAATGAACAGCATCAAATCCACTAGAGCCAAGGATTTATATTTTGCTTGTGACATAAATAAGACATGTTGGTGAAAGGTCTGGTACCCATGTCTCTGATAGGCAGAGACAGACAGTAATGCCCAAAGTAACCCCCCTATGATGTTTAGAAACATACCCCCTTCTAATAAATGCCCATGATACATAGGGACACAATTGGGTTGGGTTGCATGGCTAGGCTTATAAAGGCCCTTGTGGTCATTCACCTAGTATATACCTATGAAGCTATAAATGCTTTACTGCATGCATTTCTAAAGGAAAGCATGTGGCTATTTACCATAGGTCACTCCTTAGGAATGCCTCATTAGCACGTAGCATGGCTGAGCACACAGCCCAACATGGTGATTCCACAGATCATGTATAATCGCAGCAGAAGTCCTGACTCTGAATGAAGAAATGTTACTGCCAGCCCATCTTAGGGCTTACCACTGGGGCAAGCCCATTTTGAATTTCAGCCGTAGTTCACTGATTACAAATGTTAACACAATTACATTGTTAAATATAGGAAAGTTAATAGGAAACAATTGGAATACAAGATTTTGCTTGCTTATAACTTCAATGTGCTAGTCCTAAGCACCAGAAACTTAAAGATCATTTTTAAAGTTGTAAAGTGACCTTTGGTTTCTGCATAACAAGTACTTATATGCATCTTTATGCATGCAACCACCATTTTTATGCAAAACCACAGGTCATTTTATACCAGTTTACAAATGAAATGATTTTAAAAATTGCTTCTGAATGTGTTTATGGCATTAATATTAATGGGTGAGATGAAGGAGTTACTTTGAGTTCCACTGAAATTATGATGGATTAGCATGGATAAGTTAATTGTGAATTAAGTTATGTATTGCCAAACTGGTAAACTAACTTACTTGGCTTTGTCATAAATGAATGGCAGAAAAAAAAAAGCCTCTAAATTACCATGTCTAAACCATATATAAAGAATAAACTCTGCAGAAGTCAGAAGTGACTGGGATGTAATTCCCAGAACTAGACTTACCCTCTGAGAAAAAAAGAGTGCATGCAAACACTTTTTTAGGCCATTGGCTTTCAGAGTGTTTAGATTTTTGCAAATGTCATTCTTTATATGTGGTTTAGACTCTGTAATTTAAATACGTTGTCGCCTCACAGCAAGCGGTTCCCTGGTTCGATCCTCGGCTGAGGTGCCTTCTGTGCGGAGTCTGCATGTCCTCCCTGTAGTTGCGTGGGTTTCCTCTGGGTGCTCCAGTTTCCTCCCACATCCCAAACACATGCTGTAGGTGGATTGGACACTCTAAATTGGCCCTAGGTGTGAGTGCATGTGTGCCTTCTGTGGAAGGTTGGGCGCTGGGCTGGCAACTCGACACTGTAAAACTCCACTGCCAGTCATTAGCAGACATGTGATCCACTGTGGCAACCCCTAAAGCTGAAAGACGAAGAAGGAGAAGACTCTGTAATTTAAATGCTTTGTTTTTTTTCTGCTATTCATTTATGGCAATGCTAAGTAATGGTTAGGTTTTTGCCAAACTATTAATTTATATGTTTAGTCTTCTGTGTTCAGAAGAAAACTTTAAACCTATATTTCTGTTTAAATATTGCAAAAAGATCTTTTATTTTCATACCAAAAAGTATTTGCATGGATAAAGATGCATGCATACACCTTTTGGTGTGAAAACAAAAGTTAATTTAATACATTTAATCTTGATCTTTAAGGGGAAGTTGAAATCACAGACCATAGAATAATTAGTACAGTATTCTAGAATCAGATTTCAGCTCACAAATTACTAGTTTATTTGAAGTATCCATTCCAGTTACTTTCTGTAAATCCCTTTATACATGCAGTTCTGCATTTTTGTTACCACTGTTTCTTTTGGTAATCTGGCTTCACAAGTTAATGAATAAATGCTCTGTTAACCATCTTTATAATCCCAGACATATGTGTTATTGTAGTCATTTTGGTGATGTGCAAACTATCTTTTTATAAAAAAAAAAAACCTTCAGGTCATACCTGAGGAAACTTGTATTAACGCACTGAAAGGCAGTTTCCTCAAATGAAGCTAAAGGCATCAATTAGTTTGGAATTAATCTGTAATGGGTGCATTCTTCTTCTTAGAGGCTAAGTACAGTTATTGGGATTATATCCCAGTCACTTCTGACTTCTGCAAAGTTCAATCTTTATATGTGGTTTAGACACTGTAATTTAAAGGCTTTTTTGTGCCATTCATTCTAAACAGATACTAAGTCTATCATCATTGAACATTAAACATTGCTAAATGTACTGTGTATGCTGTTCTCTATTGACCTTTCTGACAAAGACGGACACCTCAATTGCTGGGCATAAGTGCGGATGCCTTCATTGTGGGTAGGAGACTGCAAATGTGTGATTATTATGGCTAGCCGGACATTACTTTTACAGTGCTGAAGATAAATGTTCTCATAATAGGCAAGCAGGAGTGGGGGATATTGGAAATGATCAGCGTGGTTCAGGTTAGGTATCTTTCTATTATAGCTTGAAGAAACACATCTCTCAGTCCCATTAAAGACATATTATCTCCTTGATTGGAGAATCTAAAACTGATGCAATGTCTACAATTCCATTATGTTTTCAAGTTGTCATTATATTTACTTCCCACATCTCACCAGACTCTCATAAATTGTTGTTTCTAAATGAGCTGTTACTCACAGGCCCTTTGCTATGATCATTCTGAAACCAGTATTGCTATTTATCATAGTCAAAATGTTCCTGAGTATCGTAACATTGTGTTCTCAGACTAATTGCAAATAAATGTGCAGTTTCTTTTTTTCTTACAATCCTTGGTATAGTCACCTGAGTTTTTTTTTTTTAGTTAGGATGAAAACGGTGTATCCATTATAATGTATCTGTGTGTTGTGCAACATCACTATCCATTTTAATACCAGCATATGCAGTTTCTTGGAAAAGAAAGCACTTCACATGGCAAACAAGACTCTCTGTATCTTACAGTTTAAGATGTTTTAATGAATGTTACATGAAAATAAAAAATGGGTTTTCCTATAATTCTTTTTTTAAACTGTATTTTATTGAATTTCATCAAACACAAAATAGGAAGAGAAACAACATGAACAGTAACAACTAACCTTGGCTTATACAGATTAGAAAAAGTAAAATAAAATAAAATAGAGTTAATACACATTAAATTAAAATACATGCACAATATATGTATCTATATATCTATATCTATATCTATATATATATCTATATATATATATATATATATATATATATATATATATATATATATATATATATATACATATTGCCAGCCTTTAGTCCTGCTATATGTAAACTATCAAATAACAGAGGTTTTGGTTTTAACATTAACAACAACTCAGCAAGCAACATGTAGTTACAACATGTATGCAATGCTCATGACCTTATTAGTCCAAAATATGAAAGAATAGCCTGCCATGAATGAGGGAGGTTAGAATGTAAACCTGAGTCTTTAAAATAATGCATGATATAGCCCAAGTGTTTACACAGAGAACTGCCCAAGGCTTATCCTCCTGAAAGCTACTCTAGTTTCTGGTGCCTAGTGGCAAATAACTTTATTATACAGTCTTGTGAAGATATCTAAGCAATGAATCCCAGTGAGCACTGATTTTAGGACAGCCCCAAAACATAATGATGATGTCAGCTGCTCTCTCACTACATCTCCAGCATAGTCTGTTCTGTGTCAGGTACCATCTGAAAATAATTCTCTGCTGTTTATCTTGGTACTTAGGGCCAGCATTTAAGCCTGGAAGGGGCTCACCTGAACTTGTGTGTGTGTGTGTGTGTGTGTGTGTGTGTGTGTGTGTGTGTGTGTGTGTGTGTGTGTGTGTGTGTGTGTGTGTGTGAGTGTGGAACATAACTGTATGTGTCTGTGTGTATTTTTGGATGTTAAGGTTAGAGCCAGGGCATAGATTTACTGGTGCAAATGAGTGTTGACGATTGTGTTGTTTGACTGTGTGTCTTGTGTAAGAGTAAAGTTATGGAAGAGAGTTTTATAAGGTAAGGTGCAAGGATAGGGTACATGGTAACCATAATCCTTCCCTGGAAATCCCGCTAATCCTAACCTAAACAGGCATCCTGTACCTTATCTTCCAAAGACACTTTCGGTTAAACTATCACTATTCAGACAAAATTTGTCAGAATGTAGTGTCAGGGTATTGGCTGTTGGAATGAAAAATCACACTGTTTCCTTTTGTGATCTTTTTTTTTTTTGCTTCCACTGTTTTGAGCTTTCAGTGCATTATTTTTTGAAAAGTAGGCATTGATCACTTCTATTCAAAGCTTTTGCATTTTAGTGAACCAATACAAAACAAAGGGAGCCAGCAGACTGTAGTATTCAATATTTATTCCAAAACTAACTCAAAAGCATAGTATAAAAAATAAAAAAAAGCCCAAACACTGTTTCGGCTGTAAAATTTACAAAGCCTTCATCAGTGCAGCAAAAAAGAAAATATCAAATACTTGGCCAGTATTTTTACTACTAAACTGGCTTGTTTTCATTACTTTTCTGCAGTGGGTACAATCACAACAGGGAAAACATCCTTTAAGCTGGTCCCCCATGAGAGTTGTTTGTATGGCATCACCCTTACATCTCCATCCGTGTTTATAATGACTTAGATATGACCCCAGGTTCTTACCTCTCCTGGAAGAAAAGTGACATCTGTCATCCAAAAAATCAGAAAATTTAGCATCTGCTTAAAGGATGTTCCAGTGTCTACAAACACTGTTAAGTAGGACATCAGTGTTCCTTCCATAGATAGTGACTAGTCGGATGGTGGAGTCCTTGTCCAGGGACTTATCCCTATATCTCAAAAGGTCCTGTCTGTCACAATTAGCCACCCAATGTCTGGCCTTGTAAATGTTCCCCATTTTCTAGCCTCTGTTCCTGAAACTGGTAGTTGGATCTTCCTGATAAACCTCATAGGTGGCATAATTTGAACATATTCGTTTCATGCATAAAAATTGTGGTTACAGAATGTTTCTGCATATACGTGGAGGATGAAAGCTGGAAGCATGGAGACGGGAGTTATGTTGGTGGTATTTACAATACACTTCTGATGCCAATGTATAGTCACTATTCCTAGTTATTAAGACATCTAAGAAGTTCATTCTAAACTTTATGGTGGATGTTATGGACAAATGGATAAATGGAATTAGCACTGCTTATGAATAATCAATATTTGCAGTCAAGGGATTGAATAGCAGGGGCTAACATTGTCTATGTCTTACCAATTGCTTTTACACTGTAATTGGATAGCTATATGAACGTAGCATTGCTGCAGAGTTGCCTACTTGGTTGTGAGTATGACAACTGGGATTTATATATTCACAGTTTTGGAAACAACATTGTATGATTTTTACTTGGAATTGGTTTCTGGATCAAGCTAAGGGTCTTGGTTGCTCTTATTGGGACACTTTTTTATTAACACAGTAAATTAACCACTGAAACTGCAATCAAATAAAGAAGCCAAGAGGTTCCCAAATCCACAGCAGCATTTAATGTACTTAAAACAATAAATGTAAAGTGCTTTTTGTCAGGTCAAATCACTGGACTTCTTCAGACAAAAACAGTACACAGACACCAAGTTTAAATACAAAAACTTTTCATATTTGTTTGCACTTTTATATTAACCTACTTACTTACGTTACTAAGAACAATGGGCTTTGGCTCAACAAAGAGATTCCATGAGTTTTGTGGAAGTTCTAGCCTCTCACTATGAGAGAACTATTGATAAGGACATAATGAAAATTACTCAAATGTGTGCAGGTATTCAGAAATTTGAAGGAAAAGAATCCTATAATACTGGCCTTAGGAAACTTAGCCAGGATCTCCTAACTTTGGAACAACAATTGAAAGATAGGAAAATGAGGAAGTTCCATAGGGATTTAGCTGACTACGAGGGTGGGCACCCCTTTTCTAGTAATAAGCATGTCAGGTTTGAGCAAACAAATAGAAAGGTTACCAAAAGGAAAAGACCAATGTCTATTTTAAAGAAACCTTCCTCATCCAGCTATGACACTTTGGGTGAGGAGTCCTCATCAGATTTTGAGCCTGATGCACAGCACGCCTCAGACTCCCCTGCTTCTAAACGAAATAATACACAGATCCCTTTAGGGGTAGGCAAAGGAGGGGAGGTGCAGAAATAGATAACAATCTATATTATTATTAAATATTTCATCCACCCCTCTGTCACCCACCCAAGTCAAAGTTTTGAATAAAGATCTTAATTTTATACCTAGCTTTTATGTGTCTGAAGATACATTTGCACAAGATATTACCTCATTTTGTAGATAACTTAACCTAAGATTATTTTTTTAGACAGCATCTAATCCTGAATCGCAGGATGGTTTCAGATACCCTAAATCAAAGTTTATACCACCATGCATCATAACCTTCTAATGTTTCAAAATTGCATTCTCAAAGATCTGCATTTTCACTTTAGTGAGTTTTGGGACAAATCTAACAACCTCTCAAAGATTGAAATGGAGTCTATCTGTGAACTGGAAAACAATCATTATTTGGCAATATTATCTGCAGATACGGGTAGGGTAGTAGTTGTCCAGGATTGGACCCAATGTAATACAGAAGCTGAGGTCATCATTATACTCATATGACATTGGATCCAACCCCTGATTTCAAGAAACAAATTGATCGGTTTTTGGTATTAGCCAAGAACGGGAAATCATCACGGACACCACATTACATCATTTTACAGTGCCTGACCCTTTGAATCAGTACATATACTTCCTACCCAGAATCCCTAAGAATCTTGAGAATCCACCAGACAGACCCATAGTCTCAAGTAGGGTCTCAATTACAGAACCACTATCCCAGTTTCTTACACAATATCTGAAACCACTTTTGAAATGGGTTAGGGCCCATATCCAGGACACCACGGAATTCCTTAAAGTAATCTCTGAGATGCAGTTTGAGCTGGGGTGGTTACTCTGCACCCTAGATGTCTCTGCATTGTATACCAACATTCCCCACTGGGCGGGGCTTGAAGCATTAGAGTATTGGTTATATAAGTCGGAATTGTCCCAACTTGGCTTCAATGCCTTCTTAATTTGCCTTGCTGAACACGTTCTAAGAATGTGTTCTACTATCAGAACAAATGTTATTTGCAAGTACAAGGCAAAGCTGTGGGACCTTATGCTCTCATATGTGCTGACTTATTTATGGCCCACCTTGAGGAACAGCTCATCTATGACAACTTACACAATCTCTATCTAGATGAGGTTGACATTTGGAGAAGATATCTGGATGACTGCTGGTTTGTATGGAGATCGGATTCTGACTATCTCATGGAGTTTGTTGGCTATTTAAATGATAACATATGGGGTATACAATTCGCAGTCAATTATAACATTGACAGGATCACCTTCTTAGATGCCTTAATAACTAGGAATAGTGACCATACATTGGCATCAGAAGTGTATCGTAAATACCCCCAATATAACTCCCTTCCCCATGCTTCCAGCTTTCATCCTCCACATATATGCAGAAACGTTCTGAAATCACAATTTTTACACATGAAACGAATATGTTCAAATGATGCCACCTATGAGGTTTATCAGGAAGATCTAACCACCAGATTCATGAACAGAGGCTACAAAATGGGGAACATTTACAAGGCCAGACATTGGGTGGCTTATCGTGACAGGCAGGACCTTTTGAGATATAGGGATAAGTCCCTGGACAAGGACTCCACCATCCAACTAGTCACTATCTATGGAAGGAACATTGATGTCCTACTTAACAGTGTTTGTAGACACTGGAACATCCTTTTAGCAGATGCAAAATTTTCTGATTTTTTGGATGACAGATGTCACTTTTCTTCCAGGAGAGGTAAGAACCTGGGGTCATATCTAAGTCATTATAAACACAGATGGAGATGTAAGGGTGATGCCATACAAACAACTCTCATGGGGGACCAGCTTAAAGGATGTTTTCCCTGTCGTGATTGTACCCACTGCAGAAAAGTAATGAAAACAAGCCAGTTTAGTAGTAAAAATACTGGCCAAGTATTTGATATTTTCTTTTTTGCTAATTGTCAGACAGACTGGGTGATCTATTTTTCTATACGAAAAACCACCAAGAGCAGGAGCTGGAATGCATGCAAGCAAGTTTATTCTGGTACCTCAGCTGAACACAGCCTTCAAAGGAATAACTACTCACATTTGATTGCATCTTTTTATACAAGAAAAATCCATCATTAATCAATTAAATAATTAATTAAATAGATCAGAAGGCTTCAGAGTAAAAGGGACCATACATTTATAAACACTGAAGAAAGGCTACCTAAATAGAAAAAATCACCACATAAACACAATATTAGTTGCAGGTAAACAGCAATATTAATATTAAAGAATCAATTATATATTTATATAAATAACCTAATACAAAGTTTTAGATAGTTAAATTCATTTCTAAATTCAAACCCTTGGGTTTAAGAGTACCAAAACTATGTAGAACATTAATGCAGAGGTTGTAAAATTTGAAATTGAAGTAGTTTCAAGGAAGAAAAACAAACTAAACAGGGACATTAATGACTTCAAAAAGAATATTGTATACCTGTGGCAATGCAAGCGCAAAAATGGTACGCCCCAAACCGGAAGAGCTGAAGGAGGTTCCAGGAGTGGTAGAGACTCATCGGTTTCGTCCTCTGATACAGGGACAAGCAGAAAAAGTGTGTCGTTTGAAAGGGTGGATGCTATCGATGATGCCAGTGTCCAGTCGGAGGTTGAAGAACAAGTAAGGTGGAATTTTCGACAGGGGAGCAAACGAAAATCTAGAAACAAGGGTCGCAATAGAAGATATTGAAAGGAGGACTGTTTCCACTTTATTTACACAGACTTTCAGGTTGGGACATTTCGCTTGTTCAAATGTTGTTTGCAGCACTACACAGATGCATATTGTTAATCTAAGTGATTTCGTATATTCGTATTTTTTCTTGGTTTTTCTTGATCTATTTTTCTACCTGCACCTGTTCTGCGTTTTATGTGGGATAAACGTCCAGACCCCTCAAATTTAGAATTTATGAACATTATAGTGACATCAGGCACAAGAAGCTTACCGATGCTTTATACAAGCACACTGAGGTGCACAAGAATGCATTCTTTAATTTCACTGTGATAGACAGAATTATTGTTAAAAGGACAAACAAAGCAGGATGGCATCAGATTTTGAAGAGTAAGGAAAAGAAATGGTATATCAACTGGGAGGTTTGCTTTCACCAGGACTTAATGAGTACCTTTAATTAGGACTGTTAATTAATTCATTAAATTAGAGCCTCACCCAGTGGCTGTTTAAAAAGAGAATAAGTTTCTATATCTTTAATGCACCGATGAAGGCTTTGTAAATTTTACAGCCAAAACCAGTCTGTTAGGTCTCTTTTTTGTTTTTTACAGTATGCTTTTGAGCTAGTTTTGGAATAAATATTGAATGCTACAGTCTGCTGGCTCCCTTTGGCTTGTATTGCTACCCGGTCTTTTTGGAGCTGTGCAGTTGCTGTACTTGCAGAGGCTGCTTATAGGTTCATAGGTTAATACTAAGCTAACTGCCCTTGCGAGCCATTTTAAGCCTAGCCAATTATCCCTTGTGAGACTCGAACCTTGCACCTTGTGTTTGTAAGGCAAACACTTTAACCATTAGGCCACCATCCCAACCCCTTATATTTCAATGAACCATCATATACATACACATCTCTCTCTCTCTCTCTCTCTCTCTCTCTCTTTCTATATATATATATATATATATATATATATATGTATGTATATATGCACATATGTATATACATACATGGGTCAACTGATAAACAATGAATAACCTAAAGACTGACATTTACAAAGTCAACTAAAAACAGTTCCACTGACACTCCATATATCAAAACTAGAAGGAATAATTAATTAGCCAGGAATAAAATAGAGGTATGTTGAGGAAAGAAGAAGGTGGTTATGTTGGAAGTCCTCTTTCTGCCAGAGGGGGTATTCTATCGTTCATCCTGGGTGGAAAGAACAAACTAATAAAGATGCTGGACCTGGAGATGACCTGTAGTAGGTGATATTGAAACAAAATAATTGCTATGACTTAACACAAGAGTGTGAACTACATTGCAAGAGATTTTACATGGCTTTCTAGCTCTTACCAGGGCTGCTTGGGTATGCCAGATGTTTGAAAGTATGTAAGGTTACTGATCGGGAATTGTGTATGATAAGTAAGAACCATGCTGTCAGTTAAGCAGGACAAAGCACATGAAATAAGAGATAGCTTAGTCAAGTCCCATATGTAGTTCATATTTACTAATCAACAGCTTATTTCTTTGTAAGATAAATCTGGAAAAAAATTAAACTGAGAATAGTGCCAGAAGGCTGATAAAGGAGAGATTGGCTAGACTGTGTTTAAACAAAGATGAAACACTAGACTGGCTTTGGAAAGATGCAAGGACTAAGCTGAAGTGACTGTTCTCAGAGTACTATTACTGTAATTGATAAAATTGATCAGTTTTGGCATTGTGAGAAGTTAAATCCCTGGAGATCTTGGAAGTGGAGGATGAGTGGGAGGAACAGGTTTATTATGATCAGATTTGTTTATTTGTTCACTGGCAAGTATGAGATGGTCTAAAATATTTAGTCACTTGAATGAACTGTTCAGCAATTAGGCTATCCTGAGTATGTGTGCTGGACTAGAGTCATGCATAAAGAAGACTGACTTTTGCCACTTAGAAACAAGAACTATATATGTATATATATATATATATATATATATATATATATATATATATATATACATACACTATATAGATATATATATATACTATATATATATATATATATATATGTATATATATATATATATATATATATATATATATATATATATATATACATATTGTTATATAACCGCAAAAACAGAAGAGATAATACTTATACTTTCTGAACTTGTAAATATAAAAAAAATAAATAAAATGAAAAGCGGCTGCAATAACAAATACACTTTTAAATATTTAAATAAATAAAAATAAGCAGACTAAGAACAGATAATTAAGCTTTCGTTCTTTATAGGTGGTAGAACTTCTTCAGAATGCAATGCATTTGAATGACAATATGAAAAAAAAAAATAAAATAAAAACTAAGATACATACCATGTGAGAGAACATTAAAATCTTATTAATGCTTATATACATTCACCAATGAACTAGCAGTATACATTCAAACTGAACAAAAGAACACTTGTAAAACTGAATATATGCAAATTAATCATTTAAACCATCATAGAGCACATTTTATGTTTATATTTTCATTTAAACCAGGGGAAGCTTCAGAGTTCAACAGTAGCTGCCACTTAAGTTCCCTTAACTCCAAGTAGGTATCTGTATCATCAAAGAAAACATTAACCTGTTCCAGCACCAAAAACTGAAACTTATAAAAATTTGCCTAAGCAGCAGAGACCTCCAAAGCAGACACCCAAGCAACCGCTACCCCAAAACAAAACACGTGCAACACATAGCTCACAAAGCCAGTGTGCCGAACAGTCACAGCCCTTAAGGCTAAACAACACACCTAATACACTTGTAATAGGTGACTCTATCGTCAGGCACACTGATGTCCCGCTCACCAGGCTGAACAAGGAGAAGGTCACGGTGAGCTGCCTGTTGGGCGCTAGGATCCACCACATAACACAAGCACTCAGGTCACTCCAAGGCAAGTACAAATATGACTCCGTCATTGTCCATGCTGGTGTGAATGACCTGAGAAGTACCTCCCTGGACTACATGAGACATAGAGGAGCTCTCTGAGCATGTAGCCCAGGCTGGTATGATCCTGACCTTGAGTAGCATCTTACCCTCACCAAGAATGATGCCACAATATGAAGACAAGATGATTAATTTCAACAACTGGCTTAAGTATTTGTGTTATTCAAAGGGGATCCAATGCCTGTCAGCCTGGGATGACATGCTCGACAAGCCACAATGCTTCGCTAGGGACGGTTTGCACCTGTCACCCTTGGGCTTTCGGATATTGGCAAAGGCTCTTGCTACCCCCATAGTGCTTTTTATTTGGCAAGGCTCAAAAGACAAACCCACCTCCATAGGTATCACAAGGGATAAGAAACTAAGAGTAATGCTACTCAATGCCAGAAGTCTAAACCTCAAGATGCATGCACTCAAAACTCTCCTTAGCATGGAGAACATCAATATCTGTACAGTAACAGAAACCTGGTTCATGGCTCCTGAGAGCACCCCAGCACTACCAGGCTATACCTCATACCATGCTTTTCGGCCCCAAAACTTGGACCGAACCAGAAAAGGAGGAGGAGTATCAATATTCGTCAAAGATACCCACACCTCCAGGTTGGTGGCACAGCATGAAGCATCAGAGACTATCCATGTGCAACTAACAGTGGGTAAAACTGCCTTCCAGTTTATAGCCTGCTACAGACCACCCTCCCAAACCCAGGAACCCCACTCGGCCTTCCTGAGAACATTGGAAAATATGAAGGTCTCTCCAAACACCATTATACTGGGTGACTTCAACTACCCAAACATAGACTGGGAGCATTACTCTAGCTCCAACACCCTAGCTCAAAGGTTCCTAGAATTTATAAACTCAAATGCTATGGAACAACTTGTTACCACTCCCACAAGAGGGGAAAACATACTGGACCTGATCATCACCAACATGGGGACTCTATGCTCCAGACCAGAAGTGTATCCCTCACTGGTAAGATCAGACCATAAACTAATCTCACTGGATATTCACATCCTGACCCTGCCCAGAAAACCACAGTGAAAAACTTCTCTAAAGCAAATTTCACACTCCTCAAAACCGAGGTGGAATCCTTCAAAGCCCCCGGGCCTGTGGAAAATACGGCCCAGACCGCAGAATCCTTTATAAACGCATTCTATGAACACCTTCAGGAATGCATGGATCATGCGACCCCAAATAAAACCAAGACCCGATCCTCCAAAGGCAGACGTCCTGTCTGGTGTAACCCAGCCATAAACAAACTATACAATAGAAGGAGGAAGCTACTACATGACAGAGCAAAATCCCAAAAAGGGAAGGCATCTCTGATCAGTGTTAGCAAAAAACTATGGGCACTCATAAAATCGTCTAAGGCCAGCTTCGAGAGAAAAATTGCACAGGACACTAAGGATAATCACAAGGCTTTCTTTAGTTATGTTAGGAACCTGGGTGGGAATTCCCAGATATGCTCAGAATTAGTCCAAAATGACAAAAAATACACCGCACCCACAGACATTGCCAACATCCTAGCTGGCAGGTTCAGTGCAAACTCCCCCCCCCACCAAAAGGGCAAATATCTATCCCAGCAGAGTGCTGCCCCCCTGACATCTCAGATGCTCATGTAAGAGCTGCCCTCTCCAAATCAAAAAACACAGCATCAATGGGACCAGACGGTGTCCCGGGCTGCATCCTACATGAACTCCAAGAAGAGCTAAACCCAAACATAAAACTACTGTACAATCTCAGCCTTACCACAGGATATGTACCCAAAGAGTGGCGTACAGCAACAGTGGTCCCTCTCCACAAAGGTGGTGCCTCAACGGATCCTGGAAACTATCACTCCATAAGCCTGACTAGCTTGGTCTGCAAAGCTATGGAAAGGATCATTATGGACCTCATAAATAAAGATATTGAGGACCTACAGAGACTGGATACTACCCAGTTCGGCTTTGTTAAGGGCAGATCCTGCCTCTTAAACCTGGTCGATTTCTTTGAAGCCGTCACCAAGGCCATTGACGAGGGGAAGGTGGTCCACACAGCCTACCTGGACCTCGCAAAAGCCTTCGATACAATACCCCACTCGGGCATTATAGATAAGCTCACCAGCTTAAATATAAACCCCTATGTCCCTAGATGGGTTGCAAACTGGCTCAAGGCCAGAACCCACATGGTTAGAATTGTTGGAGCCATGTCAGACTCCAAAGCAGTTACAAGTGGCGTCCCACAAGGCTCAGTCCTGGGACCTCTCTTGTTCGGTATATATTTCTTGGAGGTACAGGCCAACACGGAAGGACTGTGGCTGACCAAGTTCGTAGATGACTGCAAACTGGGCACCATAATCGACTCTCCAGCCGACACAAGCATCCTCCAAAAGGGCCTCATAGAAACAGACAACTGGTGCCAGAGCCATGGCCTCAAGCTAAATGCCAAAAAGTGTATAGTCATCCCCTTTGGCAAAAACAAAATGCCCACAAATTACCACATAGGTGGTAATCCATTAAGTACAGAAGAAGTAATTAGGGACCTGGGGACCCAAGTTGATAGCAATCTCTCATTTGACAACCACGTGGCCAAAGTGGTTAGAAAAACATTTTATATAGCCCACCTAATCATGAAGGGATTCACATCTAGATCAGGGGAGGTCATCGTGCCTCTTTACTCATCCCTCATCAGGCCCATAATTGAGTACAGTGCCCCTTTTGGGATGTACCTTACCAGACACCTGCAGCAACTGGAAAGACCCCAAAAGTACATCACCAAAAGGATCAAAGGGCTCAAACAGATGCCATATGCTGCCCGGTTAAAGAAACTCCAGCTCTACTCAGTGGCATACCGCCTGCTCAGAGGCGATCTGTGCCTGACGTATAAAGCCATGTCCAATCCGGAATTAATGGACATGCTGCACCTCAGAAAATCCAAATCCCATCGAGCTACATGCTTGAGAGACTTGAACTTCAGCACTGAAATAAATAGGACATGCTGGAGGGACAGATTCATAACCCAGAGGCTCCCTTCACTCTGGATTAAAATCCCAGTCCAGGTTAGGCAGAGTCCCTCATTGACTCTCTTCAAGAGGAATCTTGATGAGTGGATGGGGGAATCGTAGGTTTACCCCGGGTATCACTTCTGTGTCACTGTTAGACAGAGGCACAGTATACTAACCTTGAAAAAGGGCATAGCAAAATTAATTTAAAATGGGTGGCGAAAGCCAAACACACTCTGGCTAGGCTTATAAATGCCCTAGGGCAGATAGCCTAGTATGAACCTATGAACCTATGAACAAAATCAACATGTCACACTATGTTTAGCAATAGCATTGTTCATGTTCCCAGACCTACTAGCCCCCAAATGCTCTTCAGTTTTGTCCTACAGTCTTCCAGAGGTTCTCCCCACACAAAAGCTGCTGCATGAAGAACAAACGCCAGCATATACAACAGAAGATGAGTGCCAACCAAACTGTCTAGAAAAAGTGACAGCACAGTTGCAGTATGGGAACTCACAAACAGAGCATAAATAGATGTAGGGGTACGCAACACACTTATGATAACAAAACATTCCTGGAGCTGTAGAATCAGAGTTAGGTGTTTCTAAAATAAATTGTTTATCCCTGTTTTCAAAGCAAGCCCTTATGTTCCTGGATCTTTTAAAAGTAAATGAGGATGAGATACCAAGAGAAGATCCAATCTGCTGTGTTTCTGTCAATATATCCCAGTTATACTGTAAAATCTGTCTAATTTGTGTCATATCCCTAGATATGGGTAATGGAAAACTTAGAGTTCTGTCAGTATCAGAAGAGGTCTTAACAGAAGGATTAAAATCAAATCTTAAAACAGGTAAATGTTTGGTGTATCTGTTAATAGCTACCTCATTAAATAAGTTATTAACAAGAGTGTGTGAATGGTGTCTCATGTAAAACATATGTTTCAACAGTGTAGCTTGTGTTTCAAAATCATTATCATGAATGGTGATCCTAGAAATGTGGATAATTGTCCCTTTATTAAGTTTTTCTTCATAAAAAATGGTTGTTGACTTGTGAAATCCAAATAGTTATTTTTATGTTTCTTTTCTGTACACTGTTGATTCTTTGGTACTTATGTATTATCACAACCAGATTTTCCCGGTTGCAAAATGCACATACCACCACAGACAGGAGTACATGAAGCAATTTTGTCTTTGTAAATGTGTAGTAGTGCCCCAAAACTTTACATTTACTGTAAAGTGATGTTCAGAGTGTGTTTTGCTGGGGAATAACTTCAGATTACCTTCGGGAACAGAGACAGTGGAGAAAACCATCTTCCTACTTTTTTTGCGTGCATTACACAGGCACACTACACTTTTCATGGCAGCTATAATACTATCGTTTGTCTCATTTTGAACCTGCAGAAGAAATTCTTCAGAGAAGTAAAACACAGACACTGAGAAATTGTTTAACCCACACTTGCTTACTTTTAACCATTATTGTATTTACAAATTGTTAAAAAAATAAATGTCACTAAAACCATCACTACTATGTCTGTGTTTGCCTTCTCCGAAGGATTCCTTCCACACAGTGAATGCAATCCGTCCATCACACCGACAGCAGGCATGACAATGCAAGCAAGCAAAAAACAGGAAGAGGGCTT
Source organism: Protopterus annectens (assembly GCF_019279795.1). Classification (NCBI taxonomy): domain Eukaryota; kingdom Metazoa; phylum Chordata; order Ceratodontiformes; family Protopteridae; genus Protopterus; species Protopterus annectens. The sequence goes on along the minus strand of NC_056746.1, from coordinate 71,500,772 downwards.
TCTCCACTGTTTTTGTTCCCGAAGGTAATCCGAAATTATTCCCCAGCAATACACACTCTGAATGCCACTTTACACTGTTTCATGGCCTTGTTTCTACCGAAATAAATGAAAGTCGCAACCGCGAAAATCTGGTTGCGATAATACGTAAGTACCGATTTTAATTCACCTGTAGAAAGTTGCTCTATTTTGGTGTCTAGGAACATGAGCAATGCTATTGCTAAACATAGTGTGATGTGCTGATTTTTTTAAGTTTCAGTTTTTGGTGTTGGAACAGGTTAATGTTTTCTTTGATGATACAGATACCTACTTGGAGCTAAAGGAACTTAAGTGGCAGCTACTGTTGAACTCTGAAGCTTCTCCTGGTTTAAATGAAAATATAAACGTAAAATGTGCTCTGAGATGATTTAACTGATTAATTTTCATATATTCAGTTTTACAAGTGTTCTTTTGTTCAGTTTGAATGTATATAAGCATTAATAAGATTCTAATGTTCTCTCACATGGTATGTATCTTAGTTTTTATCATATTGTCATTCAAATGTATTGCATTCTGAAGAAGTTCTACCACCTATAAAGAACGAAAGCTTAATTATCTGTTCTTAGTCTGCTTATTTTTATTTATTTAAATATTTAAAAGTTTATCTGTTGTTGCAGCCGCTTTTCATTTTATTTTTTTATATTTAGAAGTTCACAAAATATATATATATATATATATATATATATATATATATATATATATATGTGTGTGTGTGTGTGTGTGTGTGTGTGTGTATGTATATATATATATGTGTGTGTGTGTGTGTGTGTGTGTGTGTGTGTGTGTATGTATATATATATATATATGTGTGTGTGTGTGTGTGTGTGTGTGTGTGTGTGTGTGTGTGTGTGTGTGTGTGTGTGTGTGTGTGTGTGTGTGTGTGTGTGTATGTATATATATATATATATATATATATATATATATATATATATATGTTTAAATAGTTGTTAAATGTTATTTCAGAGGCTAATATGTAATGTTATCTATGTTATATTAGCTATTTTTGTCTTGTCAGACCCTTAGCCTCATAAGTCTCAAGTTGGTGACATTCAATATATGTAATTTCTAAGTTAAGTTATACAGAAAGATTTTATAAAATGCTTTCACTCTTAATTTCAATAATTGGCATTGTAAAGATTATTTCAGCCTTCATAAACAGTAAAGACATATTTCAGAATGTCTGCTACTGTTGATATGAGGTTTCTAACAAATTCTGTTGCCTTTCCTTAATATAATTTAATATTGTAACTGTGTTCTACCTTTTATTAGCATTCAGAAATATAGTTTGATACTGATTAGTAATGATTTAACAAAATAATGATGGATAAATAATATATGGGAACATATATTTTAACTAATAAGATTATATTTTGCAAGATAATGGAGTATTCAGAAATACTTATCAAATACCCTTGAGCAAAATAGTTTGATGAGTATCAACTTGCAGGGATGTGATGATTTCGAAACCTAAGTAGCATGATTGCCCTACAAGAGAAACAGTGCAGTATATTTGGTATGCAAATGACTGGACATTGTCACACAAATGAGTGGATACAGTCAAATGACATACGTCACATATGAAAGTAATGAAATCAAACATGACAGAGCAATTCAGGGATGGATAAATCCAGTGCTATAAGCCATGGCACTCAATTATTCTGATTGTCATGGCTTTTCAGAGTGAAGGAGACTCACTCATACTAAAATACTATAAGTTACAGCAGCTTTATCTGAACAAGTGCTCATGGCTGCTGTCAGAGCCAGTTCCCATGATGCTGTGTGTTGTCATCCTCCTCAGCACAAATGGTTTGCCAGCAGCTAACATAGCATAACTTTCATGACCAGGACATTGATGACTACTGCAAGAACAGACACATTGTCTGGGAGTTAGTGGATATATGTCATCCACAAATAAAATCAAGGAGGAGGTATAGAATGCCCATCCCTGTGACACAAAGGTTTGTGTTTCCCCGGTGACACAAAGGTTTGTGTAGCATTAACCATCCTTGTGATGCAGATATTTCAGTGTCCAATGGGGGACTTTCAGTGCCCAACAAGGGACTTGATAGGAATTTTGTAGGAATGACACTAGTTCTTTGATGCAATGCTTCACCCTGTGGAGGAGTATGTATATATTTTCCATGAATAGTAGAGGAGTTAACTAGTGCCATGCATTTCATACCTGTTCACCTGTAGTCCTGGTTGCCATTGATTGTACCCACACTGCTGTCTAGGCCCTGTCTGCTCCACATGCTGTGTAGTGCACCAGTCAAAAGGACTCTCATTGCATGAACTGCCAGGTGCTTTGCAATGTACAAGGTATTAGGATATTATATACATTGTGTCTGTGCACCAGCTCCTGATTTCCCCATCTGACACACATGCAATTGCCAACATATTTACACAAAGGTTGACATCATACAGGCTCATCTAGATGACAGATGAGCATATCACCAGGTATATAGGCCTGATATATGGTTCTCATTCAAGCAGACAGCATGCTGCATATAATAGTCTCTATCGTTATGTATTGCAGGTAATGTTATATATGCATTGGAAGCATGGAAGATGACTCCTATCTGAAACCCTTGGACTATGGTTCAGATGACATATAACATTGTTCACTTACAGATATGGAATGCTGTTAGGCATGCATTTGAACTCCTGGAGGCATTCTTCATCTGCTTGATTACATCTTGTGACACACTGCACTATGTACCACAGGCCTACAGTCAGGTATTGTGCATGTCATGTGATGCAGTATTGTGGTACAGCATATACATAACACCAAATGACTTATTTGAGAATGTAGTTTAAAGTCAGAAATTGAACACTGATACACTTAAGTTTAATGAACAGTCAGATATGGGGAAGTTTTTTAAAGCTAGAGGATATAATATTAATTATGTAAGATGTTTGAAAGAAAATGTAAAGCATCGACAGAATGCAGCTAAATCAGTGTTTAATGCTGATAAATATATAGGGAATGACATTACACATGCTAAGAATTAAAAAAATATGTCAAGAGTTGTCATAAGTCATAACAGACAAACTAAGTCCATAGAGCAGACAATTAAGAAGAACTGGCATATTTTGTGGAACATAGAGTGTCTTAAGATAAAATAACATATGTTCCTAGCTTTACATATAACAAGGAAGTAAACTTGAAACAAAAGTTATGATATGAAGAAAATAAACATATGTAAGATAATTAAGTTAATAGTGATGAGTTAGGCATGGAACCTTCTTCAGATTGCCACTTGTGTTAATATATCTATAAAAAGTTAACCTGAACGTACTGAAACCAGCTATATTCATCATTTCCGTACCCTTGTTAACTGTGATACAAAGAATGTGTTTATATTGCAATTTGTCTGAAAAGTTATGCATTTTATATTGGAAAATGCAACAGGAAATTAAAAGCACTGATTGTAGAGCACATGTCTGATATAAGAAGGAAGGTATAGGCAAATATATTATTTAATCATATATTGGACAAGGGAGAAAACACTATTTTAGGTTCTCTATTCTGCAGTGGGGACATTTTCACTGGAACTGAAAACTTAGAACATCAATGGATATGCAAGTTTAGAGCACTTCAGCCAACAATGCTGCTATAGTTCAAAGCCTGTATTACAATGTGTTCAATAAAAAATATGGCTATAGTTCAAAGCCTGTATTATAATGTGTTCAATAAGGTGAATTTATCTCTTTAAGATGCAGTTATGTGTCACGTGACTTTTTAAGCTGATTTTTAAAGCAAACTGACCTGAAGAAACAGATTCATATGAAAGACTGTCATTTAGTGTTGTATATATCTTAGTAAAGTTTGATACAGATGCCATTGTTTTCTCCTTGAGATGCTTTTGTTTTTTGAAATGATTTACTTGCTGGTTTTGGAGTTTGTCTGTTTGAGCTACATTTTATTGAAACATTTATTATCATACACAGACTATGTATTACAATGCCTTGAATGGCCATGCTATGCGTCAGAATTTACCCTACCCACATAGGGAAGAAGGTGGGCAGGGCACAGTCATCATCATTTGTAGGTGGTGCACAGTGACTGACAGCTATATTATCATGTGTGTAAGGGTCATGGGTAGATCCAGTAGCCACTCAGGTAGGTAACATTTTTTGGGGGCAGGGATCATATCCTTCAGTAGCAGGAATGGAGCTACAATGTGATGGATATTGGCCATGTACACTGTGTGGCCCTACAGTTTCAGAGTTAAGTGTTTCATGGTAGGGGTGTGGGTACCCAATCACATGTCAGAGTCAACAGACGGACAGTCTCTCATGACTTGAATGACAGCAAATTATAAGTGTAATGCTCTCTTAAACATTCAGGTATAGTGAAACTGTAGAACTGTGTGAGCCAGAGCTGACAGCTTGGTGAGGCATCCTAGGGCTGGAGTCTGATGTCTGTCATCTGTCACAGCTATAGGAATGGCCACCCTAATGTATGTTGACTATGGGCAGGGGTGACACAATCTCAGGAATGATGTATGTAATTTTTAAAAAGCCCAGCCTGTGACCACCTCCCTTGCATTCAGACCTTTGCATGGCCATGGCTGACATGGCTTGCAGAAGCACAATGAAAAGCAGTTACCACCATTTGGATGACCAGTGATTTGGGTAGCCATTTTGCTCCAAATCATTATATGCCAAGTCACTCTGCAAGTACCATATGCCATGCTGCTAGGAATGCAGCTGTTGTAAATCATCATGCAGGCCACATGCTACACCCACCTTCTCTACCATGGTATATGTTCAGGCTGTTTGTTCATTTGCTGATTAATACCAAGTGTGATACTCAGGTGAGCGAAATACCTAGAGTCATGGCAGCAGCACCCATTAGCATGCTTCTCTCTTATGGTATGTGAACTCACACTGGAGACAGTACATCTGATGGTGGCCTCTGTGGTATCATGTGACTCATGTGCATCCTGGGTGGGGGTCACACCAGCAAGATGTCCAGCAACAGCTATTGGTGATGTTGAAGTTTTGGGGTGGTCCTCCATCTTCACCTCATATGCAAGGGATGTGTGTGATCACTCCAGTGTACACATTGCTGGCAGTGCCATTATGTTTTTTGACTGTGTCACATGCTAGCTGCCATCATTATCAGCCATCTTTGATCTGATGACATTAAGCAAGTGCTGTTATGTTGTACTAGATCTTCCACAAGTGGAATCTGTGAAAATTTAAAGATAACATACCTGTGGCAGTATTGAAATATAAGCCTCCCAGCCCCAACACATGGCACATATACAGGTACACAACAAGTCTGTAAGTAGCATTTGGGCAAACACATACCTTGTGCTACAGGATGTTGTAGCTGCAGTCCTACTGTACCTATAGAACAGATATGCAGACATGCAGTGCTGAATAAGTTTGTTTCACTTGGAGGTTAGTGTACAACCTGAAAATGTACCTGATATTACCTAACTAGTACATCTTCTGTAGACACTTGAGCAATCATCACCAGCCCAGCTCCCACATGCCAGTGAGAGACAGCGAGAGTGAGTGTGTGTGTGTGTGTGTGTGTGTGTGTGTGTGTGTGTGTGTGTGTGTGTGTGTGTGTGTGTGGTGTGTGTGTGTATGTGTGTGTGTGTGTGTGTGTGTTTGTGTGTGTGTGTGTGTGTGTGTGTGTGTGTGTGTGTGTGTGTATGACAGTGCTTAACCTTAACTGACCTATGTGTACATACAATACTCCCTCAATTTGCTGGCCACCATTCCTGTTTGTTGTCATGTTGTGACAATTTCCATCCTACCTTTTACCAACAGTAAAATAGGCATGCTGTCACTGCCCACCTTCTTGCATTACTGTGCTGTTGGATAGTAATGCTGCATATGTCCTGTACTTCTTCTCACCCTCCATGCACATAGTCATGCCATGACCTATGACCTATGTAAAGGAGGCCATCCCTGTAGCATATCTTGTGTTCTGTGTGCATTGGGCACAATGCCACCAACCAGCTGGTCATGCATGTGCTATGCCCTTGTGCTGAGTTCCATAGTACGGTAAACTTCCCTGCCAAACATGTTCCTTTTCATACCCCTGTGTGATGCTCCCTGCCATAGTGAGCTACCCCCAGCTAGATATGTACATGTCATGTCCTTTGTGCTGTGTTTCCTGCCATGGTGAATTCTCCAGTAGCTGAACATGTATTTGTCATGTCCATGTGGTATGATTCCTGCCATGGTGAGCCACCCCAGCTGAACATGTACATGTCATGGCCTTGGGATGTATTCCTGTCACAGTCAGCCACCACCCCAGCTGGACATTTACATGTTATGATCTTCTGTTGTGTTTCCTTCCATAGTGAGCCTCCTTGAACTCTGTGCTATTGTACCTCATGCACAAACACTTGTTCCTGTCTGAACCTGTTGCTGCCATCCACCATAGGTGCTTAGTACAGTGCAGGGATGTATTACTAGGTGTCTTTTCTTCCTACTTAATGCCTTTATCCAGTGAAATATAATTTCTGACTTTCTTGCCTTAACATATTTTTCCACAGTATAGGGAGCAGAGGTTTTATCATACTGCAAGTGGCCTTGCAGCTCAGTAGTTATGCTAATGAAGGATATTGAAGTGGAAAAGACTGGGCATACATGGTCTTTAAAACTGCAATACACCAACAAATTTAGAGGAAAACACAAGAGTAGTAGTAGATATCCATTTTATTCCTTCTGTCCTGGTACCTCAGCTGTTCGCCTTCAATGGGACATATATTTGCATTTTCAGTCTCCTTTTATATATGCTTTAATTAATTAATTAAACATCAATCAATCGATTAAACATCATTATATCAGATAATTTAACTCATTCACCACTGAAATATATTTCAAGGAAGGAAACATTTCTCTTAAACTTTTTACAAACACATTTTTTTCTTTTCTTTTACTTAATCTACAAATTTTATAAATATTAATTACAAAATATGAACTGTAAACTAAACACTCCAAATATTAATTAATAAATTTCATAGTGCAATAAATTCTTTTCAGATGTGCATGCATATAACAACTGATCACTATAAAATATCAATATTGCAAAACTTCAATTTTAATACATAATGAATCATTTGGTGAAAGCTGAATGTCATTAATACCCATTAAATTTCCAAGTTCATTCCCTTGGGAAATAGGGTATGATACTCAATGATGAACCTTTGTTCTAACTTACTCAAAACTACTTTGTAATTTCCTCTATTTGAATGAGGCCTGGCTAACACACTAAACTTAAAGCTATCATTCTCACCATTGTGTATGCTGCAAAAATGTGCAGCCACAGGGCTCTCTAAGTTTCCCCTCCTTATGTCACCTAGGTGTTCCAAAATACGAATCTTAACTTGTCTAGTGGTTTGTCCAATGTACCATTTGGCTGGAATACAGTCACAGCCTAAAATGTAAATGACCCCTGTTGACCTACAATCAAACCTTTCGAAAGCAGTGTACATCTTTCCATTGATCTTCAAACCATGCATATTTTTAGTTTTACTACAGACAGAACATTTCCCACATTTGTGCATCCCAACCATACCATCTCTTCTTACTTCAACTTTTCTATTTAAGATCTCTTTCAAATTCGGATACCTTTTATAAGAAAAAGTAATATGTTTGGGAAAAAGGTGACCTATTGTAAGATCTTCACATACGACTGGCCATAAATCCCTAATAACTTTTTCCATAATACATGAGAAATCAGAGTATTTGGATACAAAAAACAATTTGTCTAAGTTTAGTGCATTTTCAAACTCAAATGTGTGTTTATGCCCTCGCATCCCAAATACTCTATTTTCACACAATTTTTGTTTTATATATTCAAGCCTATCCTGCTCATATCCACGAGAATATAGTCTATCCGAAATTTCATCACACACCTCTTCCCAGAGGTTTTTATCTGAAGTATTTCTTAGATTCCTTTTAAATTCTCCTTCCGGTATGGCTTTGATCAAATGTGCAGGGTGCATGCTGCTAGCATGTAAAAAATTATTCACTGAAGTGGGTTTCCTATAGGTTTTATGCTCAACCAAACCATTTGCCCCCACATAAAATTCTACATCAAGAAAGGGAATTTGAAATTCAGAAATGTGTGCCACAAACTTTAAACCATGGTGATTGCTGTTTAAGCTCACCATGAATTCGTCAAAAAGAGTCATGCTCCCTTTACACACAAAAATCAGATCATCAATGTAACGTTTGAAAAAAATCACATTATTAACAAAAAATGTGTTTTGAAACATAAATTCCCTTTCAAATTCCCCCATGTAGATCACAGCATAACTAGGGGCAAAAGCTGCACCCATAGCTGTTCCTTTTTTCTGCAAAAAATAATCCTTCTTCCACAAAAAATAGTTGTGTGTTAAGCTAAACTCAAGCAAACTTAACAAAAATCTTTTGGGGGGCATATGATGACAGTATGATATTATATACATTGTGTCTGTGCACCAGCTCCTGATTTCTCCATCTGACACACATGTAATTGCCAACATATTTACACAAAGGTTGACATCATACAGGCTCATCTAGATGACAGATGAGCATATCATCAGGTATATAGGCCTGATATATGGTTCTCATTCAAGCAGACAGCATGCTGCATATAATAGTCTCTATCGTTATGTATTGCAGGTAATGTTATATATGCATTGGAAGCATGGAAGATGACTCCTATCTGAAACCCTTGGACTATGGTTCAGATGACATATAACATTGTTCACTTACAGATATGGAATGCTGTTAGGCATGCATTTGAACTCCTGGAGGCATTCTTCATCTGCTTGATTACATCTTGTGACACACTGCACTATGTACCACAGGCCTACAGTCAGGTATTGTGCATGTCATGTGATGCAGTATTGTGGTACAGCATATACATAACACCAAATGACTTATTTGAGAATGTAGTTTAAAGTCAGAAATTGAACACTGATACACTTAAGTTTAATGAACAGTCAGATATGGGGACATTTTTTAAAGCTAGAGGATATAATATTAATTATGTAAGATTTTTGAAAGAAAATGTAAAGCATCGACAGAATGCAGCTAAATCAGTGTTTAATGCTGATAAATATATAGGGAATGACATTACACATGCTAAGAATTAAAAAAATATGTCAAGAGTTGTCATAAGTTATAACAGACAAACTAAGTCCATAGAACAGACAATTAAGAAGAACTGGCATATTTTGTGGAACATAGAGTGTCTTAAGATAAAATAACATATGTTCCTAGCTTTACATATAACAAGGAAGTAAACTTGAAACAAAAGTTATGATATGAAGAAAATAAACATATGTAAGATAATTAAGTTAATAGTGATGAGTTAGGCATGGAACCTTCTTCAGATTGCCACTTGTGTTAATATATCTATAAATAGTTAACTTGAACATACTGAAACCAGCTATATTCATCATTTCCGTACCCTTGTTAACTGTGATACAAAGAATGTGTTTATATTGCAATTTGTCTGAAAAGTTATGCATTTTATATTGGAAAATGTAACAGGAAATTAAAAGCACTGATTGTAGAGCACATGTCTGATATAAGAAGGAAGGTATAGGCAAATATATTATTTAATCATATATTGGACAAGGGAGAAAACACTATTTTAGGTTCTCTATTCTGCAGTGGGGACATTTTCACTGGATTTGAAAACTTAGAACATCAATGGATATGCAAGTTTAGAGCACTTCAGCCAACAATGCTGCTATAGTTCAAAGCCTGTATTACAATGTGTTCAATAAAAAAAATATGGCTATAGTTCAAAGCCTGTATTATAATGTGTTCAATAAGGTGAATTTATCTCTTTAAGATGCAGTTATGTGTCATGTGACTTTTTAAGCTGATTTTTAAAGCAAACTGACCTGAAGAAACAGATTCATATGAAAGATTGTCATTTAGTGTTGTATATATCTTAGTAAAGTTTGATACAGATGCCATTGTTTTCTCCTTGAGATGCTTTTGTTTTTTGAAATGATTTACTTGCTGGTTTTGGAGTTTGTCTGTTTGAGCTACATTTTATTGAAACATTTATTATCATACACAGACTATGTATTACAATGCCTTGAATGGCCATGCTATGCGTCAGAATTTACCCTACCCACATAGGGAAGAAGGTGGGCAGGGCACAGTCATCATCATTTGTAGGTGGTGCACAGTGACTGACAGCTATATTATCATGTGTGTAAGGGTCATGGGTAGATCCAGTAGCCACTCAGGTAGGTAACATTTTTTGGGGGCAGGGATCATATCCTTCAGTAGCAGGAATGGAGCTACAATGTGATGGATATTGGCCATGTACACTGTGTGGCCCTACAGTTTCAGAGCTCAGTCTTTCATGGTAGGGGTGTGGGTACCCAATCACATGTCAGAGTCAACAGACGGACAGTCTCTCATGACTTGAATGAGCAAATTATAAGTGTAATGCTCTCTTAAACATTCAGGTATAGTGAAACTGTAGAACTGTGTGAGCCAGAGCTGACAGCTTGGTGAGGCATCCTAGGGCTGGAGTCTGATGTCTGTCATCTGTCACAGATATAGGAATGGCCACCCTAATGTATGTTGGCTATGGGCAGGGGTGACACAATCTCAGGAATGATGTATGTAACTTTTAAAAAGCCCAGCCTGTGACCACCTCCCTTGCATTCAGACCTTTGCATGGCCATGGCTGACATGGCTTGCAGAAGCACAATGAAAAGCAGTTACCACCATTTGGATGACCAGTGATTTGGGTAGCCATTTTGCTCCAAATCATTATATGCCAAGTCACTCTGCAAGTACCATATGCCATGCTGCTAGGAATGCAGCTGTTGTAAATCCTCATGCAGGCCATATGCTACACCCACCTTCTCTACCATGATGTATGTTCAGGCTGTTTGTTCATCTGCTGATTAATACCAAGTGTGATACTCAGGTGAGCGAAAGACCTAGAGTCATGGCAGCAGCACCCATTAGCATGCTTCTCTCTTATGGTATGTGAACTCACATTGGAGACAGTACATCTGATGGTGGCCTCTGTGGTATCATGTGACTCATGTGTATCCTGGGTGGGGGTCACACTAGCAAGATGTCCAGCAACAGCTATTGGTGATGTTAAATTTTTGGGGTGGTCCTCCATCTTCACATCATATGCAAGGGATGTGTGTGATCCCTCCAGTGTACACATTGCTGGCAGTGCCATTATGTTTTTTGACTGTGTCACATGCTAGCTGCCATCATTATCAGCCATCTTTGATCTGATGACATTAAGCAAGTGCTGTTATGTTGTACTAGATCTTCCACAAGTGGAATCTGTGAAAATTTAAAGATAACGTACCTGTGGCAGTATTGAAATATAAGCCTCCCAGCCCCAACACATGGCACATATATAGGTACACAACAAGTCTGTAAGTAGCATTTGGACAAACACATACCTTGTGCTACAGGATGTTGTAGCTGCAGTCCTACTGTACCTATAGAACAGATATGCAGACATGCAGTGCTGAATAAGTTTGTTTCACTTGGAGGTTAGTGTACAACCTGAAAATGTACCTGATATTACCTAACTAGTACATCTTCTGTAGACACTTGACCAATCATCACCAGCCCAGCTCCCACATACAAGCCACTTACCTGCTCTGGACAGTGATACTGGTAATGCTTTCATCTCTGTGAAGCTCTTCTGTGTTGGTCCACCTCCTGCGCTGGACCTTTGCCTAATGATGGCTTGTTGCTTTGTCTTGGCATACAATATTATAACAGTCACAATCCACAACATTTGTACTAGCCCCTTCTTACTACCATCCATATAACTGATGCCCTCCACCACTCCCTGTCACAAATGGCCACAGAAAGTCTTGTCTGCTTTATGTTTGTCAAGGCTGCGCATGCTTTATGTGTGTGCTCAACACCTATAGCAAATTACAGTTTGCTGGCTGATGAACTTTCCTAGCCATTACCACTCTTGTATCCCATAACCTGATGTGTAAACCTGTGGGTTAAACATGCCAGAGAGAGACAGAGTGAGTGTGTGTGTGTGTGTGTGTGTGTGTGTGTGTGTGTGTGTGTGTGTGTGTGTGTGTGTGTGTGTGTGTGTGTGTGTGTGTATGACAGTGCTTAACCTTAACTGACCTATGTGTACATACAATACTCCCTCAATTTGCTGGCCACCATTCCTGTTTGTTGTCATGTTGTGACAATTTCCATCCTATCTTTTACCAACAGTAGAATAGGCATGCTGTCACTGACCACCTTCTTGCATTACTGTGCTGTTGGATAGTAATGCTGCATATGTCCTGTACTTCTTCTCACCCTCCATGCACATAGTCATGCCATGACCTATGTAAAGGAGGCCATCCCTGTAGCATATCTTGTGCTCTTTGTGCATTGGGCACAATGCCACCAACCAGCTGGTCATGCATGTGCTATGCCCTTGTGCTGAGTTCCATAGTACGGTAAACTTCCCTGCCAAACATGTCCCTTTTCATACCCCTGTGTGATGCTGCCTGCCATAGTGAGCTACCCCCAGCTAGACATGTACATGTTATGTCCTTGTGCTGTGTTTCCTGCCATGGTGAGTTCTCCAGTATCTGAACATGTATTTGTCATGTCCATGTGGTATGATTCCTGCCGTGGTGAGCCACCCCAGCTGAACATGTACATGTCATGGCCTTGGGATGTGTTCCTGTCACAGTCAGCCACCACCCCAGCTGGACATTTACATATTATGATCTTCTGTTGTGTTTCCTTCCATAGTGAACCTCCTTGAACTCTGTGCTATTGTACCTCATGCACAAACACTTGTTCCTGTCTGAACCTGTTGCTGCCATCCACCATCGGTGCTCAGTACAGTGCAGGGATGTATTACTAGGTGTCTTTTCTTCCTTCTTAATGCCTTTATCCAGTGAAATATAATTTCTGACTTTCTTGTCTTAACATATTTTTCCACAGTATAGGGAGCAGAGGTTTTATCATACTGCAAGTGGCCTTGCAGCTCAGTAGTTATGCTAATGAAGGATATTGAAGTGGAAAAGACTGGGCATACAGGGTCTTTAACAATGGCAGATACTGAGACTTCTTTAAAAGATTAAGATGAGTAAAAGGAAGAGTATGGGTCAGAGTAAGATCGAATATATGCTTTGAGTTTGGATTTTATTGGCCAGAGAGAGTGTTTAAAGTCAGTCATGAACACTTTGTTACTGAAAATATACTTCATGGTGCATTTTAGGAGGCAGTCATGTGACTTTTTATGAGACACGATTGTTTTTTTATATATTGATATATATATATATATATATATATATATATATATATATAGATCAAGCATTATTGAACGAAAGTCCAATAGCCCGAATCCAGAATCACTGAACACACTTTAACAAAAGCGCTTTCACCGAAAAAGCGCTTTTGTTAAAGTTTGTTTAAAAAAAAAAATAAAACATTACTTTTACGTTTTTGCAAGGGGGCAAGCCCCTCTGTGCCCCCACCCCCCCTACTTAAATATTGTCACTCCGTGGTTGCACTAGAGTGGGGAAAAAATAATTTTCCCTTATCCTCACTGTAGTGCGCTTTCTGCAACAGGCATACTTACACAAAAGTGCTTTTCCGTGAAAAGTACTTTCCCGCAAGTATGCCCAGCCGAATTTGTTTCGGTTATGTTGTCGTGCAGTGATCCGTATGGATCCCATATATATATATATATATATATATATATATATATATATATATATATGTGTGTGTGTGTGTGTGTGTGTGTGTGTGTGTGTGTGTGTGTGTGTGTGTGTGTGTGTGTGTGTGTGTGTGTGTGTGTGTGTGTGTGTGTGTGTGTATGTATGTGTGTATACAGATATATATAAAAAAAACTGTACCCATGAACTACCACATAGGCAGCAATCTGCTTAACACCGAATGGGTGATAAGAGACCTTGGGACCCAGGTGGACAGTAGTCTGTCCTTTGATAGTCACATCGCCACAGTAGTCAGGAAGTTCTTCTATACGTGGCACACCTCATCATAAAAGGGTTCTCATCCAGGAAAAAAGAGGTCATTGTTCCCCACTACTCGTCACTCATTAGACCCATTATAGAGTACAATGCCCCTTTTGGAATGTACCTCACAAGACATCTGCAGCAGCTGGAAAGGCCACAGAAGTACCTCACAAAGAGGATTACTGGCCTCATAAAAATGCCCTACACTGGCTGCCTCAAAAAACTCCAGCTTTACTCCGTAGCATAATGCCTACTCCGAGGTGATCTCTGCCTAACATATAAAGCTATGTCAAACCCAGAGCTGTTGGACATGCTACACCTAAAGAAATCCCAATCCCTCCAAGCTACCTGCTCTAGGGACCTAAACCTTGTCACCACAATAAACAGGACATGCGGGAGGGATAGATTCCTGTCCCAGAGACTTCCTATACTCTGGAACAAGCTACCCATCTATGTCAAGCAAAGTTCTTCATTAGCACTCTTCAAGAAAAATATTGATGAGTGGATGGGAAATAGGAAATACACCCCGGGGATCACCTCTGTGTCTCTGCTGGACAGTGGCACAGGAAAATAACTTTCTTGGGTGGCATAAGCTATTGTACCTTGCTAGTTAGGCTTACATAGGCCCTTGGGCTGATAGCCTAGTACCTACCTAAGAATCTATGAACCTCTATATATATGTATATATATATATATATATATATATATATATATATATATATATATATATATATATATATATATATATATATATATATAGGGCTCTAGGACACATGCTCGACTAGCATATGTCCGAGTCACAAAACATCAAACTCACATACACGAAAGTGTTTAACATCGAAAAGCACTTCCATGTATGTGTAGTTCAAAAAAAAATCTACATTTCTGCAGGGGGGCTTTACCCCCCCCCCCGTGTACCACCCACACCGCCCCTACTTTAATATTCTCACTCCGAGATCGCACTAAAGTAGGGAAAAGGGAATTTTCCCTTACCCACACTGTAGTCCGATCTACAAAACAGGCACACATACACGGAAGCGCTTTTCGATGTTAAGCACTTTCGTGTATGTGTGTTCGATGTTTTGTGATTCGGACATATGCTAGTCAAGCATGTGTCCGGATCCCATATACATATATATATATATATATATATATATATATATATATATATATATATATATTTATATATGCATTTACACACGCACACACACACACACATATATATTGTGTGTATATATATATATATATATATATATATATATATATATATATATATATATATTTATTTCTATATGTGTATGTGTGTGTGTGTGTGTGTGTGTGTGTGTGTGCGTGTGTGTGTGTGCATGTATATGGTTACAGATTAAAACAGCGAACATGTTTTGAACTTGTAAAGAAGAGCAAATGCCAGTATGAGTGAATGCTCTTCTCTGTGGAGTTTTTGCTGGCAGCATTTTGTATGAGATTCTCATGCAGTGTAGTTATCAAATTTGTCCTTACCCAGTATATAATTACTAGAGGTGTGGGGATACAGGGGGACTTGCTCTCTTGCAAAAACAAGTTTTCTTTTTCTTTATTTCAATCATTTTAGATCTGATTTAAAATTTCTTTCTGCGTTTTTTCTCATGAATGGTCAAGGTTTCATGAGAGTCTCAGATATATAACACACACACACACACACACACACACACACATTTATTTATATATATATATATATATATATATATATATATATATATATATATATATATATATATAAAAATAAAAATGTGTCTACTTCAGATTAACGACATCTCAGTAGACCGACTTTTAAAACACAGAGCCAAAAAAGCTCAATGTGTCAAATGAGCGACACGTCAGAATGCCGATGTCCAAATGCTCGACAGTCCAACTTGAGCAAAACAGGAAATCTGCTCTTGTGGACATTGTAGTGTGATCTCGTAGTTGGTATCTATAAGTTGCAGGGGTTTGGGGGGTGCAGCCCACCATGGGGGATGCAGGGGGGCTTAGTCCCCTTGCAAAAATGAGAAATTTGAAGGTATGTATGTTAGGGTTTTTTATTTGCAGTGTATGTTTTGTCTTAGTGGTAAGGGTTTAGATTAGTTTAAATGGTTGGTGGGATGTGGGTGAGGGGAACTAGGTAGTTTTATTTGGAATGTTATGGTTTTTCTTCAGTATGTTGTTTGTGTGTGTTGTCTGTATGTTTTAGGGAGGTTTGTTAGGATTTTGTAGTGTCGGGATTGTGTGTGTCGGGCATGTGAGGTGTTGATGTTGTGTAATTTTGGTGTTGTCGGCTCTGTTTTTTAAAAGCCGGTCTACTGAGATTTCGGTAATCTCAAGTAGACCCATATATATATATATATATATATATATATATATATATATATATATATATATATATATATATATGTATATATATATATACACACACACATGCACATACACACATATGTATATAGTACATATATGTGTATGCATGTGTGTATACATATATATATTTTTTTTCTCTATATGTGTGTGTGTTAGTGTGTGTGTGTGTGTGTGTGTGTGTGTGTGTGTGTGTATATATATATATATATATATATATGCATACATTCACATATGTATATGAGAGAACTGAATTTAGTAAATTCATCATATGTTCAACATCTGTTAAGTCAACATAATTTGGTCGACCATACAGCTATTTGATAGGTATGCAAGATCACACAATTCTTGGTGTCGGGAAAAATGGCTTTTTCCTAACATTGAGTGATGTTGAAGTTGGTATACATAATTAGCAGGTGGTGTGGGGCCACAGCTTGTCCCCCTGCATGCACTGATGTGATTGCTCAGTGCATATGTAGTATCATGTTGATGTTTACATTGTCAATGATTTGTGGTCGATGATGTGGATGTCGACATTTGGGATTGGCCCTTTTCATATGCAGCCTACGTGCATTGTCTGGTTAAATGACATGCACAGGGTCATATAACAGGCAAATGGAATTCAGAAAGAATCAAACCCTGTACCCTTGACTACAGGAAGCAGCTCATTAATTGTAGCCATCTTATGATTCATCACTTTATTTTTCATTCTATAAGCACATATGTTTGCATTCATGTTAACATTTGAGTTTAGTTAGATAGCATAAGGGGATAATGTTGAATTTTTAAGATGTAGATCTTTATGCAGCTTCCTAATAAAATAGATTTTTCTAAATGCAGACTTATCATTAGCATGTGCTTTGATTTCAGTAGAATTTGAAGATGAGTCGGCTGAGTACAAAGACAAGATAAAAAGAGTGCAACTAATTGTTAATTTGTATCTAGCTTCAGTTCATCAGAGAGAGAGAGAGAGAAAGCTTTCATGCCCCCATAAACTCGATTGCATATTATTGGTGTACATAAAAATGCATACTGTTGTATTAAGTGCTACTGGGTGGTTTTTGTACTTAGTGCAAAAACATTTAGTTTAAAGGCACATCTATCCACATTTTGTTAAGGTGGGAAAGTTTAAAAAACACACAGCTGTGATACGAATCTCTTTACACAGCGCTATTCATTTCTGAATACCACCCCCTTATATCTTTAATACTAGGTATTAGAAGGCAGCAAAAAACATAATTTCATGTAAGACTAATATTGTGTTATGGTTATGCTGTCTATAGATACTCTACACGTAACTGATATATGCATATACATATATATATTTGTGACTGTTACAGGTTAGTATAAAGGTATGCCATTTCTCTTGAAGCTTATTTCATTTAGGAAATATGACCAGCTATTCATTTCCTATACTGGGACTAAGCTTATGTTAACTGAAAAATTATGTAAAAAACACAATTCACCTTGTTCACTTTGTATTTGAAAAATCACATTCATGTAATAGATCTGAATATATTTAAATAGATTAAAAAAAAGACTAGAAATGTACATTGAAAAATGCTATGCAGATGTTAATGTTAGTGTTCCCCAAACATTCATGCTTGTTACTTCTAAACATAATCAGATATGTTTAGGTAATTGTGTAATAGAGCAAAGAAAGGTGAATAATATCCTGTTAGTATTAAAACTATGACATGATTGTTCTGTGTTCGGAATGACTAGACCCAACTGTTGCTTATGTATTTTACTGTGTTTGAGTTTTCTTTAAAAACGGCTTCAATTATCTGACTCTACCATGATAGGCAATTTGAAAATTATACTTTTCTATGTTTCATTTTTAGTCTGTGAGCATGTGTTTGCCACTGTGTTAAAGTTTGAATATTTAAGTAGACCAAAGGGACAATATAGTATTATAAGCCATGAATGGATACATAACTGTTCAGTTCTGTTAGACTTCCCTCCCCTTTTTGAGTTTTTCTGCATGATTAGAGACAACAGTGACTCTGAAGAAGCTGAGGATGAGTGGGAAGAACTCAATGACAGAGAGGAAAGGGACATGATTACAAGGTGCTTTGAATCTGTCTTTCAGGTAAGGGGTAATATTGTCCAGTTTTCCAGAGAGATTGTGTCACTCTGAGCACTAACCTTACATTCATACCTCAGGTTGTCTCAGAGTTCACTTTGAATCAAGTCATAAGTCTCCAAGTTTAAAATCAGAGCCAGACTCTTAGAATACCCTTGCTCTTGTATATTATCTTGTATTGGTATGCGTTTCAGGAAATCTGACCAAATCAACATATCTCTTATTTATACACTGGCACTTCTCTTTTTTCCTTGTTAGGGGGGTCACCAGGTCACCACACCTGTCATCCTGATTAGCAGTGGAGTGTGATGGTGTGGTACCAGGTACCTGCCAGGTGCCCACAGACAGGCTCACACACCACACACCACTCACACACACACACACTGAGATTTAGAAATTCCAATCTACAATCTACCTACAGCATGTCTTTGGGAGGTGGGAGGAAACTGTAGGTGGAAATCCAAATCCACATGACCAAGAGGAGGAGCATGACTCCGCAAGGAGCACTCACCGAGGATTAGTGATGAAAGGGAACCTCTTGCTGTGAGGTGGCAACACTAACCGCTGCACCACTGTGGCCACCCTTATTTCCTATACTGGCACTAAGAAACTTTAATCCATAATTTAACAGATTGTATCTAGATGGTTGTCCTATGCTGTTGTGTTAAAAACAACCCATTCTACCAGGAGCTTAGCTTCTTTGATGGCATACTGGAAAGGGGTGAACTGCAGAAACATTCTAAAAGCAGCCACTTGTTCCTGCATCCATACATTACAACACACTACAGACTGAATTTCTTCCCTAGGTCCAGACCCGACTTTAAAAGGGCCATTCTCCAGGGGTACCTGGACCCTTAACCATTATCCCCCCAGATTAAGTAAGCTTTGGTACTATGCCCGTACGTTATCACAGCAGTAAAGAATTCAAATATCTACTATTATTTTTATTTATTTATTTATTTGCAGTTTGATTACCATGGAAGTCCACTGGGCCGAATTGACCCATTTTCAGTGGAGGCCCAGGGAGAAAAGCTCCAAGATGCATTATACAATTTAGTTAATATTAAAGATAATATTATGTAGAATAGTTACTCATAAATGTATTCAATATCATGCATAGTTAACAAATTCATTAAGCTTGAAGGTAGGGATCATACAGTTTAATTTGTGGAAAACAGATATGTGTTAGGTGTGGAAACAGTTTACATACAAACCTTTTAAGAAAATGTAAATACGCTTTACACACACACATCAACAGTAGAATGCTATTTACAATAGTTACAATGGTGGGCTGTGTGAGGGTAGCTGTAGGAGTTGTTGAGAGCTTAGAGAGAAGCTATAGAAATTGTTGAGAGCTTAGATAGGTTTATAGGAAGATAATTATGAGAGTTGTGGAGCTTGGGAACCAGATAGAGAACCCCCTTTGATTAGGTTGGGTGAAGGCACGTACATTTCCATTTAGTGGACAGATGTTTGAATAGTTGGGTTTTGAAGTTTTCTGAGTTTGGTATGGTTCTTATTCTGGAGGGAAGGGAATTCCATTTTTTGCCTAGTGAGAAAGATAGGAGAAGTTGGCCAGCAGGACGTTTAGGTTTATGGATATTAATTAAGTTCTGATTTTCAGATCTGAGCGCTCCATTGGGTGTATAAGATAGAAGGATGTTAGTTGGAGCGGGATATTTTGTTGGGTGAAATATGAGACTATATGCAGTAGTGAGTTTGAGATAGTTTACGTAGTTTGGGAGTTCAAGCCAATTCAGGGATTGTAGGGTTAGGCAGTGATGGGTGGTATTTTTAGATTTAGAGGCAAATTTAAAGATTTTGTTGTAGCAGTTTTCTAGTTTAGAGGTGATAGAGGAGGACAGGTTGGTTAGGAGAGGGGCTCCGTATAATAAGGAAGGAAGAAGATAAGTCGAGGCCAGAGATTGCCTGGTAGAGCTGGAGAGAAAGCGATTATTCCTATACAGCATACCTAGCTTTTGGTGGGTTTTCTTAATATTTTATTGAATATGAATATAAAACTTGAGGTGTTCATCTACAGTAATGCCAAGTAGTTTGGCAGAGGGGACCACTTCGATAGGTGAGTTGGTTTGACTATAGACTTTGAAGTTGTTTTTATTGTAGGAGAGGGTCTTTGTGGGAGGGAAGAGTAGAATCTTTGATTAATTTGCATTGAGAGAGAGGTGGTTTTGGCGCATTCAGTTTTCAGTTGTTGAGAAGGCAGTTTGGGTTTTAGTCAGCAATTCAGATAGTTTTGAGGAAGAGCAGACTAAGGTTGAATCGTCCGTGTATTGAATGATTTTAGCATCAGGAACAGCAATGTGAAAGTTATTGATGAAGATGTTAAAAAGCAATGGCCCAAGGATGGATCCCTGTGGTATGCCATTTGGGGTAGGTAGGAAGGAAGAGATTGAGTTCTTCCATTTGACTGCCTGTGATCTGTCTGATAGATAGCTGGAGAACCAGGATAAAGCATTATGTGAGAGATTAAGGTTTGAGAGATGACGGAGAAGGTGCTTGTGGGAAACAGTATCAAAGGCTTTAGACAGATCGAGTTAAATAGTAGAAACTAAGTGTCCTGAATCTCAGCCTTGATTGATAGTTTCTAGGAAAGAGAGTAGAGCGGTTATTGTGCTATGGCCTGGAGGGAAGTCATGCTGGGTAGGATTGAGAAGACTGTTTTGGGTCAGGAAAGGCATAAGTTGGAGGTGGATGCATTATTCTAGGATTTTGGAGATTGGTGAGAGCAAAGCAATGGGGTGAAAGTTTGAGATACTGGTATTTTTGCCTCCTTTATGAAGAGGAAGAATATAAGCTGAGCTCCAGAGTTTGGGGACATATGATTCTTTTATGGATCAGTTGATAATGATGCTGATTGGGAGTGCAATGCCATCAGCAGCACATTTTAGGAAGGAAGAGGGAATATTGTTGGGAGAGTTAGAGCAAGATTTAAGTTTGGACAAAAGTTTTTTTATAAAGTTAGCGGAGATGGGTTTGAATTCAAACAGATGAGGTGAGTTAGAAGGGGGAGAGTGTAGAGCAGTTGGGTTGTTATTGGGAAATGTCTTGGTGAGGGTAATAATAATTTCTATGAAAAATGAGTTAAATGCAGAACCTAGTTCGAGGTTAGATTTACTCAGGTCAGGACAGGAATTATTTCTGGAGCCTGGATAGAGGAGTGAGGTAATTGAGTTCCAGAATATTTGGGGGGATTTATTGTTATTGGACTGAAGTTTGATATAGTAGGATTTTTTTCTGTGGTGATTAGTCGTTTTGAACGGTTGTGGAGCTGTTTATATTGGAGCAAGGTATTGGCCAGTTTATTGTTTTGGTAAAGCTTCCATAGTTGGTCTCTGTGGTGCATAATTTGTTTTGTCTCTTTGGATAGCCAAGGAGCAGTTTTAGTTTTTATCCTTTTGTTTCTTACTGGGGCTAGTGAGTTTAAAGTATCAAGGAAGGCAGAGTTGAAGTATTCTATAGCCTTGTCAAGAGGAAGGATGTTTAGAATTTGCCAGTTAATTTGTTTGAAAGTATTTGAGAAAGTAGTTGGGTTAAAGCTACTGAGGTTACGAGTTTGAATGTACTGATGCTGGTGTGGGGAGCAACTAGTTGAGCGATGCATAAAGGCTGGGAGGTGGTTGCTAAAGGTATCAGGAATTGTGCCAGAATTGGTTATTTTATTTGGATCAGAGACTAGGATCCAATCTATAGTGGATCCGGAATGGTTTATTTTGTTAGGTTGAGTGATGGAGAGGATTATTTGAGTGAAGTTATAGAGGTTAATGGATAGGGAGGGAGAGGGGCAATTGATTTTATTCCAGTCAATATTCACATCACTAAGGATATAAGTTTCATAGTTAATTTCAGTAGAGGCCCATAGGAGAATATTTTCGAGTGTAGAGATATTGTTATCAGGTGAGATATATAGGGCGATGATGCAGATATTTTTATGTTTATTTAGTTTTAGAATTCCAGCAATTAGTTCAGTGTTCTGGAATTGAGGAATTGGAATTTGGAGGGGAATTACGGGAAGAAGGTTGGAGTAGACTAGGGCAGTGCCTCCACCTTTTTTATTTAGTCGGTCATTTCTGAGACAATGAAATCCTAGGGGCAGAATCTCAGAGTTGGAGATGAAGGGCTTGAGATAGGTTTCAGAGATGGCTAAGATATCTGGTTGGTTATGGCTTAACCAAGCTTGAAATTGGTGTACGTTGTTGTTTAGACTTTGTGCTTTAATTGTAAAAATCTTTAGTGTGTTGAGCTAGGAGGAAGAGGGTAAGGGATGAGTGTTGTTAATAAAGGGTGTAGGACCAGGGTTAGGATGGATATCACCAGCTTGGACTAGGTTGTTGAAGGAGATATCCTTTAGCCATATTGGTCTGCCAGGCATGAATTTTGGTAGATTGTAGAATGGAGCAGGTGACAGTGTATTGACTTTAGAGGAGAAGAGTTTAGGGTGAAATACGTGCAGAGGGTTGGGCTAAACGAGAGAAGAGGCAATAGAGTGGAAATAGGAGTAGCAGTGAGGGAGAAGATGGGTTTGTATGGTACTTGTCTTTGTAGGTGGTATTGGGCAAGCATAGGTGGAATATGAGGTAGCATAGTATAAGGGAAGTAGTAACATAAAGAGGAAGCTGGGGGACTGGAGGGTGTCATAACTTGATTAGAGCATATTGGACCAAAGAGAGAGTGGTATGAGTGGTTAGGAAAATAGAGAAGGCTATGAAGAAGAAAGGGTTTAAAAAGTGATGGAGGTATTCTAGAGATTTAAGGAAAGAGGAGGGGACTATAATTATTGGGTGGAGTACAGATTACAGAGTTTAAGAAGGATGGCTATAGGTGGGAGGATTAATGAGAGGGGAGCTGGTATTGGGTAATTAGGTTGAGAGGGTGGGGTAAGATAGGAATAAAGTTAGGATTACTGGGGGTGGGTGAGAATTGAGGGCAGGGTAGGGGAGCGGAGTGAGCAGGAAAGAACACTAGAGGTGAGTATGGCAGAAGAAGTATCAGCAAAGAACAGTTTAAAGGCTGTAGTTGGAAAGTATGAGCTAAATATTTCCAACCAGAAAATGAAGGCTGCCTTTACAGAGGATGGTTTAGCGGGGGGGGGGCAGTATTTACAATATGTCACCATTGGGCAGATCTTAGTCAGTTGTTGTCTACCATGTTTAACTGTGCTAAAGATTCTGAAGGTAAGTAGCTATTTCCTTCAAACTTTATGCACATTTTCTTGATTCTTATATAAAAGATTGAGTTTCCTTGTAGCAGATGGAGGGATTAAGATGTAGGAAAGGCATATTTTTAAATTTATAATTGTTGGTCAACAATTGTTTGAGTAATTAAGGGTAAGTAATAATAAACAAAGGCCAATAACTTGGGATTTTAAGTTAAATGGAAGCAGTAATACATTGATGTTATTTATTAATATATGTGTGATATAGCAAATATAGCTGTTAAAGATTCTAAAGTAGTTTACTCCACCTTCTGAAGATTATATAGATGGTATGATATATGGGAATGGAGGTGCTCCCTACGCATATATGTGAGGATAATTGTCTGTTAGAGGTGGTGTAATTTGCTAATATCTGATAAATGTTTAAGACAAGAAATTTTTGGACCATCTTAGCAATGACAGTAGACTATGGAAGCCTGTGTGTATGTTAATGCTGAAATATGATTGCTATTTGTCTTTTGTAAGAGACAATCATACTTTTCAACCTCATAGTAAAAGAATTCTGGACAAAGCCAAAACTAATGGTGACACAAATGCTCATAAAGCGGAGATATATTTTAAATCTCACTCTTATAAACATAGAAATTTGATAGAATAATTTTAACATTAATATGAATTTTTGAAGAGTATGAAGTCTGAAATGGCAATATCTGTCATTATTCAGTGACATCACTTCTCAATGATTTGCCAGAAAACAACACATATTATGAGGAACTGACCAAAAATATGAGGAGAAACACAGGACATTCTGTGAAATTCTGGCCAGTTGACAGGTATGAAGACATGCAACTGATAGTCTTAAGAAAACTGGCTGGACTTAGTCACCTGTTGGTTTCTCTGAAGGATTGCCTTTGTCAGACATGTAGTAGGGTCGTCTGGTGCACTTGGTAGTTCCTCAGTACTGACTGACTGCCAGAGCTCAGTGAAGGACTGCCTTCACATTCTCTCCCATTCAAGACAGGCAAACCTATTCTCCCTACATTGCCAGGAACTTAGGGTTTTCTCACTCTACCTCACCAGTGTGGTTAAAAAAATATAAAAAAAGGAAAAAAAACAAAACAGGCGTAGATTGCACACTAGATTTAACCTTTTGCCTACTGAGAGTATTGACCCTGTTCAATTGGTCTTTGAATCCATTTGTCAACTATTTCTTAACCCAGCTAAGTATAGAGGTTAATACCATATACCTGTAGGCTACTATTTATTTCACTGTATATATATTGGTACTTTGGCCTATAAATAAATAGATTACAATAGCACTGAGAACTTTACCTGTTTACATACTCATGGTTGCCCTGTGGTCCATACATGTATGTTGGTAATGGTCCATTAGGTCGGGATACTTATTTGTCTTTTTTCTAGTAAATAAATCAAGCATTACTCAAAGCATTTGCCTATAAAAAAGTCAAATTAACAGGTAAGACTTTTTATTGATGTCCAGTCTTCAGCCTTTGTGACTAAGAATTATGTTGGAAATATAACATACTCTTGGAACAGAGCCACTATGTGTAAGTATGCCACAGATAGCTACAAGACGCTTCCTTGGTATTTCCTAAACTGAGAGGTAAAGTGCTCTTCGTAATTGTTATGGTGCATTTTACAAGACTCTGGTGGGAAAAAGTGGTTATGCACAACCATATCTGTCAAATTTCTGGCTCTTTTATAGGAAATGTTAACATGACTAGATAAAACTTGTCTTAAATCTTTGTCCCCAAGTAACATGGGCCAGAATTGTCAGACTTTCCTAACCAGTTCATCAGTTATTACATTGAATGTGGAAGCAAAATAAATCTCTTTTTTATTACCCTCATTCTATAAGCCAAAAGCCTTGATATCTAACATATTTCTAGTCCTGCCATGCCTACCAAAGAATTTGCTGTTATTTTTCCTACAAGCAAAATGCACAATCAGTACTGCACAACCTGATGATTCTCAAAAATTCATTATAGGGCAATACTGATAGTGAGAATGACAACTACTCCCATACAAAAACAGATTTCTTTGATTAAATTTTCTATGTTTTCCAGTCTCCAGGACACAAATGTGTATATCCAAAAAATTCACTTCAAAGTCCAACTGGATACGATTAAACTGTAGGCTCATGCTATTGGATTGTAAGTCATTAATAAATAGCTGTGCATCAATTTCCTCCCCCCTACACAAAAAAAAAATAAAATCATATATAAATCTAAAGTATGTCACTACCTTTGATTTATAGAAATCATGGGGGTATATAAAATCTTCCTCAAACTTGGCCATTACCAAATTGGTATACATGGGGGCAAAAGTTACCCCATGACAGTACCTTGAAGCTGATGAAAGACCTCCCCATTAAATGTAAGAAAAAATGTTTTTTAAACAAAACAAGACCAAATCCATTAGATAATGAGACCTAGGTGCATCACCCAAGAAATGTAACAAGGCTTGCATCCCTACATTATGTTTAATATTAGTGTAGTGGCTTTTTACATCAAGGCTAAGCCAATACATATTACTGTTCCAGGTTAAGCCCCTGATTTTATCCAGAAAACCCTGACTATCTCCGGTATAAGAAGAAGTGCCCAAAACATATACATTTTCAAATATTCATGCAATAAAATACAAATATTTTTCAAAAAGTACTTCTCTGCCGAAACAACTTGCTTACCACTCAAATTTTCAAGATTTTTTTGTGTTTTAGGTAGGCACTAAAATACTGCTATATTACTATAACTCAACCTATAACGTTTTTAGGTAAAAGTTGGTACTCCTTAATAGACTCATAATATTCAGAAATATCACATTTCTCATAGACTTCTTCATTTTTAAGATGAACATAACACATATCAAGATATTGGATATAATGCAAAATTACAATTTGATTCCCTTTATCTGATGGCTTTACCACCAGATTTTTATCCTTACAAAATTCAGAAAAAGCCAGCCATTTTTCTCTACTCAAATTATAACATACATTAGATTTATTATTGATGCAATTCCAATATAGTTTTTCAGCCACAAAATTTAAAGTAGAGATATAGCCTTGTATATTATTGTTACTGAAGGGAGGGATGAAGTAAATTTTCTCATTAAGTTAGTATTTAAATTACTATATTATATATATGTATATATATATATATATATATATATATATATATATATATATATATATATATATATATATATATATATATAGGTCTACTTCACAATGTCGACCATTCAGAATGCCTACTTTCATATAGCCGACACCATATGATTGACATTCCGAAGACCGACATCCTGAAATAGCACCATTTACCAACCTGTAAACACAGTAAAACTGTGTTATGTAGGGGGGCAAGATCCCTGCACCCCCACACCCCCTGCTTAAATATTCTCACTCCGAGATCACACTACAGTGCAGGAAAGGGGAATCTCCCAGTCACGCACTGTAGAGGGATCTCCGCTATCATTTGTCAGCCTTTCAAATGTTCACTCATATGGTGTCAGCCATATGAGTTTCAAACATTTGAAAGTTCCAACAAATAAAGGGCTCCCATATATGTGTATATATATTTATATACCCAGAGTACTTTCATAAATAAATATATATATATATATATATATATATATATATATATATATATATATATATATATATATATATATGGGTTACGTTCAGAAGCTCGAAATACTGAAATCTCGAATTTCAGTATTTCGAGCCCAAGAAGCCGAATCCACATAATAGCGAAAGTTTAGAAGCGTTTCTAAAGTTCCACTATACTTATGTATTCAGGTAAGTAAGTATGTGTGTGTGTGTGTGTGTGTGTGTGTGTGTGTGTTAAGGGGATTGGGTAGGGGCTGTGATGTGTGTCAGTGTGTTTTGTTGTTGTGATGTGTGTGTGCGAAGAGAAAGTAGCTTGTGTGATGATGTTTTGTGTGTGTTTGTATGTAGTGCGACCTCGGAATGAGAATATTTAAATAGGGGGGGTGTGGGGGGCACATCCCCCCACATGGGGGGGTGAACGTGGGCTTGCCCCCCTGCTTTTATGTAGTAGAGTTATTCTGTGTGTTTGTGTGGTGGATGGTGTGTGAGTGTTTCTGTGTGTGTGTGTGTGTGTGTGTGTGTGTGTGTGTGTGTGTGTGTGTGTAGTAAAACCGCGAAATTCAAAACTTCCGGTATTCGAGGTTTTGAATTTCGCGGTTTTTAGTTTTTGTTGTTTTGTGGATTCCACTTCTTGGGCTGGAGATAATGAAATTTGAGATTTCAGTATTTCGAGCCGCTGAAGTGAATCCATATATATATATATATATATATATATATATATATATATATATATATATATATATATATATATAGTTATATATACCCAAAGCACTTTCATAAATATATATATATATATATATATATATATATATATATATATATATATATTACATTTTTATCTAGGTGAGAATGATTACATTCTTAAAAGTAACACCTATGATAAATATATTCAATAATAATAATATGTTTGCTATAATAATTAGACCTGTATCTCTATGTGTTATAAATCATTTTTGTATGAGAATTTAAGCTTAAGCCAATTCATATAATCTTTTAATAGTATTTTATGATGAAGATGAATAGTTTCATTAAGACATGTCTTTGGGAACTGTTCCTTTGCCTGGGTTGTAATGCTCATAAATACGAAATATGCCATTTTAGTAAGGTACTTAATAAGTACAGCCTAATAAGTGATATTCGTGAATTAGAAAAATATTAAGAAACATTCTTTTGATGGGCTTTGGGAAATAGGTATCAAGGCCCTATAAACTATTTGCATACTACTCAGCCAACTCATATAAATATATATATATACATATATCTATGGCTCTACTTTTAATCAACGGAAGTATGATGCATCGAATCTAACTTACCCGCTCTCACTATCCACCGAAACTGCATTTCAATGAAACAATGAACTGCTGAATTCTTTGCC
The DNA here is from genome assembly GCF_019279795.1 of Protopterus annectens. Taxonomy (NCBI): domain Eukaryota; kingdom Metazoa; phylum Chordata; order Ceratodontiformes; family Protopteridae; genus Protopterus; species Protopterus annectens. The sequence continues at coordinate 71,472,134 of NC_056746.1, read as the reverse complement.
CAGGGAAAGGAACCACTGAACTACCATGCAAACGACACACAACAGAAAGACACAAAGCCAACCAAAGTGGGGGGCTTCACCCCCCCACAACCCCCCTACTTAAATATACCAACTCTGAGATTGCACTACATGGGGAGAGGGCACAGTTCACCATGGTGGTCCAGTGGTTCCTTTCCCTGGGAAAGGAATTCGGCAGTTCGTTGTTTTGTTGAAATGCAGTTCCACTGGAATGTGATTGGGTAAGTTAGGTTCGATAGATCATACTTTCGTTGATTGAAAGTAGATCCATATATATAGGTTTACTGTCAAAATGTTGAAGTGACTTACCATGACTGTGAGAAGGTTAAACAATGAGATGCAGAGAGGCAAAACTATGAACACAAATCCTGTCTACTCCGAAACGTCAACATGTAGCTTGTGTTTGCAGTTTTCTGCATCAGTGTTTTGAAGTGGACCACACTACAGTGGGAATCGGGAAAAGTACCCTTTTCCTCACTGTAGTGTGATCTTGGAGTTAGAATATATAAGTAGCAGGTGGCGGGGGGTGCAGGGGGGGTTTGCCCCCCTGCAAAGCAGTAGAAATATGTATGCATGCTAGTCGATGTATGTTTTGTATGATGAGAGGTCGAATGTCAATTATTTCCTTTTGAAGGTATCGACATTCTGGGCAGTCGGCTGGATGGTTTTCAATTGAACCAGTTCAGGGATTCTGGATAAGCATATCTATGTGTATCACAGAAGTTAAATCACTCTAACAGTTATACCTAACACCCACCTCAACATACAGTTAAATGATTAAATTTACCTCACCTTACTTAATGCAAAGAAAAATGTAACTTTATTCAAATTCCAAAAAATCCAAAAGCAGGAAGTCGCACACTCTCCGTGAACTGCCTCGAACAGTTTTGTCAATCAACCAGTACTTTTGTACTTCAAAGTTCTTCAAGGTTTAGCAAAAAGTCTTGCAAATGGACAAGTAATTAGAAAAAGCTTTAATTCCACAGCACAACGCCAAAAAGGACACAGCAATAACCACTTGTTCACTTGTAACTGAGGAAACTAGAATATTGTTCTTAGTAGGGGGTTTTTTAGGGCTCAATGTCTCTTTCCCCATGCATTCTGCTGTTATTGATTCGATTTCACCCGTGGTCTGCCCTGGGGGAGTTGAAAACCCTACTGCATATTGTTAGCACTTTTTTGTGATAACCTTTCACTTCTCCTGGGCAGCTCATCATGATTATAACTATTATTTCTATTATATGCAGTTATAATCTCAGTACCCTCAAAATTATTTTGGAAATTATTTTGTTTACGTGTTCCCCCAGGTGGGTAAGCCCTCCCATCCCTGTATTCCATCAGATCCCTTTCCAGTTTTTTTGCCTTTCTATCTAAAACTTTAAAGCAATGTTCATCAACCTCTCTAAAAGTGTCATTATACTTCCTTTTATAGCTTAAAAATCTTTCATCTTTGGTGATATTGTCATTCAATGCATTTAATTCATTTAAAAGAACATCCTCTTTTTTTACATAATCTTCAACCATAAGTTTTAATACTTCTATGCCATTTTTATTAAATAAATCAGTAAGTTTAGAATGCAAAGTTGAGCCAGCAAATGCGCTGTTAGGATATCTAAAACAGCGTAAACCCTTTGGAACATGCTCAACTTTAATGCATTCTTTTAAATAATTACTTTCTAACTGTGAATTTTTAAATGCATACAGTTTATCTTTAAATTTCTCAAACTCAGTGTCCAACTGTTCCAATTGCACATTAAAAGTACCTGTTCTAAAACATGGGAGTTGTTCAGTCCAGTCTTTAAAGTTAAAGCTGTTGTCAATGTTTACAGCTCCATTTCTATCAGTCCGTTTGTTAACCCGTTCGTTTGTGTTAGGGGAACCCAAAGGATGATCCACGATAACCGGCTTTCTAGATGTAGTTCCTGCTCTGAGGCCTCTTCTGTTGTCTTCGTTCCGTTCTTTTTCCTTTCCCTGCTGTTGGTTGCAGGGTATTCCCGAACTATTGGAACGCTCAAGGTTTTTCGAACTCAGTAAGGTATTATTAAGTTGAGTTAAGAGAGCCAAAACCTGATTTAGCTCTCTTCTAGTGACCGGCGTGTCATCCGGTTCTTCCCCTAATAAAAAAGGTGTGTCGGCAAATACCGGTGAAGTTGCGTCTTCCACCATAGCACCAAAACCAGGAAACAAAATTAAAGCAACAGTTTAGTTTTCTAGATGTAGTTCCTGCTCTGAGGCATCTTCTGTTGTCTTCGTTCCGTTCTTTTTCCTTTCCCTGCTGTTGGTTGCAGGGTATTCCCGAACTATTGGAACGCTCAAGGTTTTTCGAACTCAGTAAGGTATTATTAAGTTGAGTTAAGAGAGCCAAAACCTGATTTAGCTCTCTTCTAGTGACCGGCGTGTCATCCGGTTCTTCCCCTAATAAAAAAGGTGTGTCGGCAAATACCGGTGAAGTTGCGTCTTCCGCCATAGCACCAAAACCAGGAAACAAAATTAAAGCAACAGCAAACCACAAAATCCAAAAGCAGGAAGTCGCAAACTCTCCGTGAACTGCCTCGAACAGTTTTGTTTGCAAGACTTTTTGCTAAACCTTGAAGAACTTTGAAGTACAAAAGTACTGGTTGATTGACAAAACTGTTCGAGGCAGTTCACGGAGAGTGTGCGACTTCCTGCTTTTGGATTTTGTGGTTTGCTGCTGCTTTAATTTTGTTTCCTGGTTTTGGTGCTATGGCGGAAGACGCAACTTCACCGGTATTTGCCGACACACCTTTTTTATTAGGGGAAGAACCGGATGACACGCCGGTCACTAGAAGAGAGCTAAATCAGGTTTTGGCTCTCTTAACTCAACTTAATAATACCTTGAGTTCGAAAACCTTGAGCGCATAGTTCGGAACCTGCAACCAACAGCAGGGAAAGGAAAAAGAACGGAACGAAGATAACAGAAGAGGCCTCAGAGCAGGAACTACATCTAGAGAGCCGGTTATCGTGGATCATCCTTTGGGTTCCCCTAACACAAACGAACGGGTTAACAAACGGACTGATAGAAATGGAGCTGTAAACATTGACAACAGCTTTAACTTTAAAGACTGGACTGAACAACTCCCATGTTTTAGAACAGGTACTTTTAATGTGCAATTGGAACAGTTGGACACTGAGTTTGAGAAATTTAAAGATAAACTGTATGCATTTAAAAATTCACAGTTAGAAATTAATTATTTAAAAGAATGCATTAAAGTTGAGCGTGTTCCAAAGGGTTTACGCTGTTTTAGATATCCTAACAGCGCATTTGCTGGCTCAACTTTGCATTCTAAACTTACTGATTTATTTAATAAAACTGGCATAGAAGTATTAAAACTTATGGTTGAAGATTATGTAAAAAAAGAGGATGTTCTTTTAAATGAATTAAATGCATTGAATGACAATATCACCAAAGATGAAAGATTTTTAAGCTATAAAAGGAAGTATAATGACACTTTTAGAGAGGTTGATGAACATTGCTTTAAAGTTTTAGATAGAAAGGCAAAAAAACTGGAAAGGGATCTGATGGAATACAGGAGGGAGGGCTTACCCACCTGGGAACACGTAAACAAAATAATTTCAAAATAATTTTGAGGGTACTGAGATTATAACTGCATATAATAGAAATAATAGTTATAATCATGATGAGCTGCCCAGGAGAAGTGAAAGGTTATCACAAAAAAGTGCTAACAATATGCAGTAGGGTTTTCAACTCCCCCAGGGCAGACCACGGGTGAAATCAATAACAGCAGAATGCATGGGGAAAGAGACATTGAGCCCTAAAAAACCCCCTACTAAGAACAATATTCTAGTTTCCTCAGTTACAAGTGAACAAGTGGTTATTGCTGTGTCCTTTTTGGCGTTGTGCTGTGGAATTAAAGCTTTTTCTAATTACTTGTCCGTTTGCAAGACTTTTTGCTAAACCTTGAAGAACTTTGAAGTACAAAAGTACTGGTTGATTGACAAAACTGTTCGAGGCAGTTCACGGAGAGTGTGCGACTTCCTGCTTTTGGATTTTGTGGTTTGCTGTTGCTTTAATTTTATTCAAATTCATTTGGGGTGAATAGTATCAATCATAGTTCTGGCAAAAATATTAGCTAGCTGTACTCCTGTAAAATCTGTTATCTGGGATGCATATTCCATTCATGACATACTTCTTAGTGAGTGGCTGGGCTCCTGGTACCTTAGAGCATTCCTTGCCTCGGTCTTTGAGTGAGACGACAGTTTGAACAAAGCATTTCACTGCTCTAAATTCCTTTAGTTGATTATATTTAAAACAATTATTCAGCTACCTCCAGGGAAATGTGGAACACTGATCTCTGAAAAAAATGATAGTTCTGCATTGCATAAATTGGAAATGAATAGTTCCCAGATGATCCTCCCTAGACTAAATATGAGGACCCTGGAATATGTATGAGGAGCAGGGGTACCAATGTTCTCTCTTTTTGCATGGCTGTTTAGAAGGCTTTGCCATACATGACATACTTTGCTGAAAATTTCCCATTTTTTTGGCTAGTGTTAGCTTAAAGGACATTGGCTTATTACTTGTTGAGAAATCATCCTATATGCCTTAGCAAGATATAGAAGTAAAATCTTTTGCATGAAGGTCTTCCTTAACTCCTTAAGATGTGCCTTTTAGTGCATCTTATAGCACTTATTAACTGTATCCTATAGGTAATAATACTGGTAGCAGGTAATCATACTTGACATAATTTCCAGCTGCTTTCTGCTATGCATCATACAGTATATTTGTTGTGCTTCCTCCAAGTGTTAAAGAGGATATTTTTAATATGTATCCTTGTGGAATATCATGGGCTTTGTTGTCAGTTCTGTGAGAGCAGTTGCCCTGCAGTGGAGAATGTGATTTTTTTTGCAAAGACTCTGTAGAAACTTTCATTCTTTACCAATTCTTTATAACACAATAATCTAACTATATTTATCACAGAACATTGTGCCCATGACAAAATAAACAAAACAAGACTGTACTACTGTCCCACTATTTGATATGCATGCCTTAAAGCTAATTTTGGGAACACACGATCAGGTTGTCATGTAATATGCTGTTTAACATGCCCAGCACAACTTTCTCTTGTGTTTTCCAATTACAGGTCACTGTATGTCTGTGGAGTTTGTTTTGCCTCCGACCTTTCAATGATATGTGCGTCTTCGCTGTACATGACCTGTGTCAGCTGATATCCTATGTCATATACAATAATGTCTGCAGTTTTGCTGTGCATGACCTGTGTCAGCTGATATTATATGTCATATACAACGATGGGCGCTGTTTTCTGTACATGACCTGTGTCAGCCGATATCATATGTTGTATACAATGATGGGTGCTGGTTTGCTGTACATGAACTGTGACAGCTGATATTATATGTCATATACAATGATGGGGACTGTTTTGCTGTACATGACCTGTGTCACACAATATCATATGTTGTATACAATGATGGGTGCTGGTTTGCTGTACATGATCTGTGTCAGATGATATCATATGTTGTATACAATGATGAGTGCTGGTTTGCTGTATATGATCTGTGTCAGATGATATCATATGTTGTTTACAATGATGGGTGCTGGTTTGCTGTACATGACCTGTGACAGCTGATATTATATGTCATATACAGTGATGGGCGCTGTTTTGCTGTACATGACCTGTGTCAGCTGATATCATATGTTGTATACAATGATGAGTGCTGGTTTGCTGTATATGATCTGTGTCAGCCGATATCATATGTTGTACACAATGATGGGTGCTGGTTTGCTGTGCATGGCTTGTGTCAGCTGATATCATATGTCATATATAATGATGGGTGCATTTTTTAAACTCCATTACTCCTTTTCTGCTTAAAATATTTTTTTTTTCAAAAAGAATTTCTTCATTTTTTTGTCTTACCCACCAAGACATGCAATCCCTGTGCTGTATATTTTCTTCAGCTAATTTATTAATTTGTATAATAACTGGATAATAACTGGGCTAAATTCCCAGACAAATGTTCAGTCTTTTCCTTTCATGTTTCATTTGTAAAAAACAATGATAGGTAGAGGATTTGTAATGCACTTGGATGTGTGTGTGTGTGTGTGTGTGTGTGTGTGTGTGTGTGTGTGTGTGTGTGTGTGTGTGTGTGCCCGCGTGTGCATGTGTATCGAAATATACACAAAATGTCATGTTTATCTTAATAAAACTAAAAGTTCAGTGCCTAACTGTTCAGAAATGCCCTTGTTAGTCCAGAGGTAGTGACAACCACAAGGAATGATAGAGTGCTGGTGATTTTGAGCTAATCTTCCTGGTAAGGGTCAGTGTTTTCCTTTCATGTTTCAGTTTTTCTTATAAAATGCTAGGCAGAGGAATTGTACTGCATTATGATGATGTGTAAATAACAGTATAAAAAAATCAAACATCATCCTGGTGGTTTCCTAGATGAAAGGAGAAATAACTAATCTTAATAAAAGCTCAGTGTCTAGGTGCCCAGATACCTTCATTAGTCCAGATGTAGCGACAACAGCATGGAGTGACAGAGTGTTTACATTTCACATTTCCTATGTTAACAACAACTCCAAGTAGAGAATTTGTACTTAGTATGGATGTCTCTATAAAAAAAAAACAAAACAAAAAGACAGTGCTAGTGGTTTCCTGGAAGAAATGAGAAATAACTGATTTTAGGGGAAATTCAGTATCCAACCATTCAGCGACTCCTTTTTAATTCATAGGCACTGACATCAACACAATGCAGGAGGTGCTAGGTTTAATTCCCAGGCAAGGGTCAATGTTTTCCATTCATGTTTCAGTATTAAATAATAAGAGGATTGATCATAATGACTTTTCCCATAAACAGCATCTTTCACAAGAAAAGAATAGTCATACTGCATAATGCTAAAGCAGAGATTACCATAGTAAGACTTCATACACAAATCAGGACAATAATAGCAAACCAAAGTCACAAAGCATACCAGTGCACAAACATAGCTTCTGTGGAGATAAAACCCCTATAAACATTACATGGCAGCATTTACATCTGACGCTGACAGTGAGATATTCTATTAGTTTCATTCTAAAATTCTAAGACCCTAAACTTCCTTATTTATTTCAAGTACATACATGCAGATCACCTGTCTCATCACTGAAAAACTCTGTTTCAGATGATAACTTTGAGGAGATACAGTAGAAAGAATTCAGCAAATCTGCATAACAGAAGACATTTTCAGCATAAGAGGCCAGGGAAACTTCATGAGCTAGAGGAAGGCAAGATTAAGTAGAAAATGTCAACATGCATTTCAATAAATTTTAATTTGCCAAAATCAGAATATTGAAATGACATTGCACTGAATCTACACATATTAAACTGTTACATATGCGCTTCACAGACAAGCTTGAGTACATCACCCATGCAGTCAAATGCTCCACCCACATCTTTTGCATAAACATTGCTAAAGTTCATATTACCTGGACAAGAGAAGATACTTGGATTTTCACTGTTCTTCCAGGCTGCATAATCTTAGGGTGGTAATATTTGAGTGTTTATGTAGGAGACATCTCAACCTAGGGTTGTGTGACCTCAGTGTGGTTTAAATGGTGATGGCATGGAGGGCCTATATGACTTCTTCCCACCACCCTTCAAAATACTTTCAAAAACTTTGAAGTGCAGTTTAGGCATTTGATTAGCTGCAGTGTCAGCATATTGTTTCTGGGAATTTGCCATTTTTAATGCACTCAGAAAGGAGTAGTGCATGTATAGTATCTATTTTAATTTAACTGGGAAGTCAAATTGATCCAGAATTGACACATTTTACCAAAAGCATCAGACAAAGTCTTAAAAAAGGACAAAAAGGTTGTTAGAACAACACTTGCAAGTTAATAATTCATCTGCAGTTTTATGGGTGCCACAGCACTCAAGAATAAAATGGCAGCTTAGGAGATAATTATTTAGATACACAATGATTTGTGTGTTATGTCAACAAACAGGGTACACCTGTCAGGGGCTGATAAAGACGTGTGTTTGATTGAGTCATCCAAAAACAAGTTAATCTTCATCAGCTTTACTGTACTGATAATCATATCTTGTAATGTATAAAAGCACATTTTTTGCAGAGGAACCAAACCTTCTGCATCCCCCATGTGGGAAGATTGTCCACCACCCAACTCCTCAACCTTTTATATAACAACTACATGGCTGCACAACAGAGGAAAATGTGAAAAACCCATAGTACTGCATGGCTGCCTCACTTAATATTAATTCATGTGGTATCAACATTCTATGATTAAAAGAAACCAAATACAAGCTACTCAACAAATCCTATCCTCATTGCTGTGTAGGTGTGCCTGTGTAAACAATATTTAATATATATTGTCTATACTGACACTGATAATATATATGTATATTATGTAATAGGCCATATGTTACTAATGTCAGTAGTGTAACAGGTAGCATATGTACCTGGAGTGCTGAAAGATTAGAGGGCTGTGGGTTCTATTCCACTCATGCTGCTTGCATTAATTATCCAATAGTGACACTGAAGTGCAAAAGGATTGTGCTGTCCTTTGAGTGAGATGTTAAAGTGTAGCTTAATTTGCCTTAATTGGTGGTAGCTGTGTTGGATGTAAAAAATCCCATGGTGCTTATCAAAAAAAAGAGTAGAAATTTGCTTTATTATAGTAACACGTTTTCATATTTCTTTCAGTGTATTTATACTTTATATTATACTTTACATATTAATTTTCCTAAATACATTCAGCAACCATTTCATCCTCCACCCATTCTACCATAATAATTTTTTAGCACTCATTACTTCCTTATATTTTATTTTGTTGTACAGCATTCATAATTTCTTTTCCATAAACATGAAATAGCAATGAATAAAACTGCATCCCATTTTTCATTTTCTGTTTCACATTCAGCCTTGTATTTCTCATGCAGCACTATGCCCATATCAATGCTTTTAATACTGTCTGATCATAAACATCAGTATTACAGCTATTACATGTTCTTTCTTCTATCATTTTATATTTCATGCTGCTTTTCACTGGGAGTTTGTCCAATAATAAATGCCACAGAAAATCACTGGCTTCAAAAATTGTATTCATGTTCATTTTTCTCTATGGATCATATATAATAGTTAATTTTCATTATTTTATAACATTCTTTCCTTTATTTCTACTCAACTTTAGTTATATCAAGTGTCTGTCTGCATTTTACTTTCATACCCCATTCTCTTCCAAACTTTTTGATTCTCTTTTTCTTTTCTTACCCCGCCCAGCTACGTATCATTATATTTTTCAGATAACAAACATCCTAGTATTGTCACATTTCAGCCACTTTTTATTAAAAAACAAAACAACAAAAATGCAAACAAACACTGGATTTTTTAAATTCAAGCCCACAGTTTCTTTTACATTATAAACTATCCCTCTTTTGATTAGATTCAACCTTGCCCCCTCCCTAAAATAAATCCATGCACCTTCCACACATATGCATGCTACTTTCATATGCTAGCTTTCCAAAAATATATATATTTAACATGGTTTATCTTTGAAAACTTGAAACGCACATTGTCGAAAGACAATTGTGTGGAAGTATGTTTTCAAGTTTTCAGATACCCGAATATAAATGTAGCGAATGTGCAATGAGCAAATGCACATTGACATTTGCTCATTGCAGATTCGGCATTGTGGGCGTGAAGTGCACTATAGTGGGGATCGGGAAGTGGACCCTTTCCCCGCTGTAGTGTGACCTCGGAGTTAGAATAATAAAGTAGGGGGGGTAGTGGGCCCAGGGGGGCTTGCCCCCTTGCATTACGATCTGTATTCGTAATTGTAGTTTGAAAATCAGCAAATCTGGTTTTTGATTTGCTGATTTCAAACATTGGTGCAGTTTGGAATGATGGTTTTCATCATTCTGGTTCGCACAAAGGGCAGTTCGGCAGGTTGATTTTCAACCTTTCAAAGGTAAACCATTTAACACACACACACACACACACACACACATATATATATATATATATATATATATATATATATATATATATATATATATATCCCTTTTCCTTAGTTAGAACTAAAACACTCTCCACTTATTTGTCAACTTTCATATTTTTAAACTTCTCTCAATTGTTCTATTACCACTTGTTCCCTTCAAAACTTAACTTGCAGAATATCAGTTTTACTTCTGGCAAAATACACTTCTGCCATTCTTACCACTTCTCTAAATCCCTTTCTTTTTTACCTATTTAACTGTAATTATCTCATTCATCCATTGTTTCATTTTGGCTTTATTCTTGGCCACCAAGAGCAAATAATTTGCATAAGTTAAGATTAATGTAACCTTTACACTTCTTTAACTCCCTATCGACCATCCTCTGATCATGATCTTCTATATAACCGCATTCATTACCATCACAAACAACCACATCTTAAATGGACAGCCCTATTTACCCCTTTTCTTATCTTTTTTACTACCATTCCATTCACTGTAACAGATACACAAGATTTTTTAATAAATTGTCCACACTGTCCTTATTTTTTCTCTTACCTCTTATTCTTTTAAAATGTTCAACATTTCCCCTTGATTAATATTATCAAATGCCTTAGACATATCACAAACTATTTTTCTTTTCCTTCCTCCTTATCTATACATTCAATCAATTGTTTATCAGTCATTAGTATTTCATTTACTCTTTTCCATTTAGCCATGTAACCCCTTCATTCAGTTCTTCTTCTTTCATGACATTCATCATTCTTTCCTGAATAATTTTCATAAATATTATAGAGTCAATATTTCTTAACATAATTGTTCTCCATTTTTTATTTCTTCCTATTCTCTTTTTTCTGTATAATTTTTAAACTCCTCTTATCAATCTCTTCTTCTTTTATACCTTCTTCCTTACTTTCAGTTATTGTTTTCAAAAACATCATTTTTATTTGAAATTTATTTCTTTATAAAAACTATACCCTAATCCATCTAGACCTTCTGTGGATTTTTCTTTACCTTCCTTTATAGCATCCTCTAAATCTATCCTCTTAATACTTTTTTACTACTTTGTTTAATATCTCATTTTTATCCTCCTTACATTAAATACACCTCACCTTACATTCTTTTTCTCTCACATTTTCTGTACACAAATTTCAACTATTTCTATAAATTTCTTGTTTATATTTTAACTTCCCATTTTCATCTTTCATTACATTCATTTTTTTCATCTGATTATATATTAATTTCTTACCTAAAATTGGGAAACCTCTTATTTTTTTCTTTCAAGTAACAGTTCTGTCTAACTATAATTATACCCATTTGTATTTATTATATCTATATAAGCTGTTTTCTTCTTCCTCAGGATTCTCCCACTTCTCCACTATTCTTTCACAAATGTATTATATGTCATTTTCCTTCTTTCATTTTCTCTCTCTCTGTTTTGTACTATTAAAACATTTTCTTATACACTGTCTACCACCTGTTGCAACTTATTTTCAGTTTTAAAGTTGTAAAAATTTCTTATCCCCTGGTCTACACTTTTCTGTCATCTACAATGGTTTTAATATCATTTATATTCTGACTTAAGCTTAGAATAAACATTATTTTAACCCATTTTCTTATATCCCAGGCATTCTAGATTGTAACAACACTTTTCTCTTTACTTGTACATTTAAATTGTGTTAAATATATTCCTTCCAAGGAGATACATTACTTCTCCTTTCATATTCAATAACACATTTCTCTGCTAGTGCAAATGTGTCAAATGCTATTTTGCAGAACATTTTGGTTCCTATATGAATTAATGCCTTAATATCAGACAAACTAAATCCCAAGAACATAACACTTTTGTCTAATGGACAGTACTATTTTTTTGCCTTTGAACCTTTGTTTTCACTATTACCCTCACTGCAGGCCTTCTCTATAGCTCTCAGCTGCTCTAGTTTGTGCCTTCTTAACCTGCATATTATTTTCTTTATGGAATGTTGCACTGGACTGTTCTACTGTTGCTGAATATGTTTTTTTACCCACTGGAAATACATTGCTGTCGTTCTCTCTCTCTCTCTCTCTCTCTCTCTGTTTAGCACAGTCCACTTTGTCTTCCTCCAAACCAACACAGAGCATGCCCTTAAAACTAGTTGTTCCACTGACCCTCTATCCATACCATTGTTTACAGCCTCCATTTCATCTGATTCCCCTTCATCATTTTGGTACGACATAGTTATCCTGATCCTCAAATGCTTTGATATTCACCTTCAAAGCACGTTTTCCTTCTGAATAATACTTTCCATTGTCTCCTTCTCCAGCTTATCTCCACTCAAAAGTCACCATCTTACAATCTGATTTACCAATAAAAACCTCTGTCACCACATAGTGACTACCTAACAAAGAGTCCTCCAAACAGCAGGGAGTGGTTTAATGATATATATATATATATATATATATATATATATATATATATATATATATATATATATATTGTTTATACATTATTTTACATTTTTACATTATTTACATATTTCTGCAACCTCCATAGCCACCCTATTCACATCGTTTTTATCAGTAATACAACACAATTTTGTACATAATTCTTCCATTCCTATTTTGTTACATTTTATCTATCCTTCCCAGTGCTTCAACAACCATTTTATAATTTCTACAAATACATCTTGCATCCCTTCTGTTTTTGTTATACTAATATTTTATTCAATTTATCAATTTTCTACATCCTTCATTTTTCATATTTACTATACAGTATCATTTCCATATTCATTTCCTTGAAACCTTCCCTACTATATACATTTTTAAACAGTTCTCCAAAAGATTTACTCATTTTACATTAAAAAATGCTTTGCAGTTTTCTCTACATTTCAGTTATACCACAAGATTTCTTCTATTCTTTCATATTTCAAATTTCCCTTAGCAGGTAAGTTGTTTAACAAAATTCTCCACAAAAAGTTGCAAGCTTTATAAAAAAATATTCCAATCTGTTCTTTCTTTGCTTTCTGAATTTCTACCATCATCTGATAAATCACTCCATGGATATACAAGAAAGTATATTGCACATCGTTTTCATATCAGTCATTTCTTTACTCACTATCTTCATCAGTTTTTAATTTCCATAACTTGACCTTATTTACATAATCCTTTCTTCCCGTAATCTCTCTTTCATTTTTTTTCCTTTTCTTTCTACTTGTTTCCGTATCTCTTCATTTCTCTCATATAACATTCTTCCTGGCATTTTATTCTCTTTGATTTTTAAACTATTAATAACCCAAAACAGGTAAACTTAT